>NC_090381.1:60522995-60822995 GCF_036365525.1 Heterodontus francisci | reverse complement strand
GTTCCTGTACCCACTTGTAGAATTGTATCCTTCATTTAATATGTCTTCTCCTCGTTCTTCCTACCAAAATGTATCACTTCACACTTTTCTGCATTATATTTCATCTGCCATGTACTCTCCCATTCCACCAGCCTGTCTATGTCCTCTTGAAGTCTACCACTCTTCTTCTCACAGTTCACAGTCCTTCCAAGTCCAATGTCATCTGCAAATTTTGAAATTGTGTCTTATACTCCCAAGTCTAAGCGATAAATATAATTCAAGAAAAGCAGTGGTCCTAATAACGACCCCTGGGGAACCGCACTACATACCTTCCTCCAGACCGAAAAACAACCATTCACCACTACTCTCTATTTCCTGTCACTCAGCCAACTTGGAATCCATGCTGCCACTATCCCATTTATCTTGGACTTCAGCTTTGCTGGCAAGCCCATAATGTGAAACTATATCAAACAACTTTTGAAAGTCTATATAGACCATACCCTCATTCCCATCATCAACCATCTCTGTCACCTTATCAAAAAACTCAGTCAAATTAGTTACATGATTTGCCTTTGACAAATAAATGTCGCCTTTACTTGATTAATTCACAATGGTCCAAGTGACTGTTAATTTTATCCCAGAATATTATTTCTCAAAGCTTTCCACAACCTAGGTTAAACTGATTGCTTTGTAGTTACTGGGTTATTCTTATACCCTTTTAATTCATTAATTTCCCACACTATCCTTAAGCTAGCAAGAAAGTACACATGAAGTCCCATTTTTGCTATTCAATTGCACATCAAGGATTGCTGAATTTAGCATCTTACATTTAGAAAATGTTTTTCACCATCGACAAGATTTTAACAATCTCTCCTTCCTGTCATCAGTATAGGGGTAAATATGAAATATTAAAACTGTGGCTGAATTTTGTGACACTGGCAAGGCTCCCGGCGTTGGGCCGAAAAGGCGAGGGAGCCCAACCACAGTCATTTGGAGCACCCCCTGGCGTGATTGTATGCCGCCCAGGCAATTAACAGCCTGGCCCTTTAAAGACCGGGATCCCGCCTCCAAGAGCTGCCGGCCAATCACAGGGCCAATAGCTTAGTAGTATTGGCAGTGCCATCAGGAGTGGTGGCCACTGCCAGTACTGCTTGGACCTAGGCACCGTGCTCGAGACCAGACCTCAGGTAAATGAGGCAGGGTTGCCGAAGCCAGTCTGGCAGCCCCGGTGATGGGCAGTTAGGGGAGGGTGGTGCTTAGTACACGGGGCGGGTGTCTAGGGAGGTGGTTTGATTGATGTCCACAGATTGCCCACAGAGGAGGGCTCCACCCCAAGACCATGGAGAGGTCGCCTAATTTTACTGCAATATTTAAAGGTGAGGCGTATTGTGGATGCAGTCAGTGCTGGAAGTGGCTTTGGAAGAGTTCATGAGCAGAAGGAGGAGTAAAAATGGCACAACAGGCCAGAAAACGTGCTCCAAGGATCTCCGAGGCAACCCAAGAGGCCTGGGTGCAGGAGGTGGACAGGAAGAGAGGTTCTCTATCCACAGTGGACTATAAGGCCCTCTAGACATAAATTACAAATGCAGGGGGACAAGATAGCCATCATGGTCACTGCCAGTGTCGCCCCAGGACCTGGATGCAGTGCCACAAAAAGTGCAATGACCTCACACAACTGGTCAAAGTCAGTGAATGCATCTTCACATGTCATATCCTTACAAATGAACAACTAGCCTCATGCATTGATCAATTCACTACCTCAATTCACCATTCACTCACATACCAACAGTCTCTACCATACCCAACATTCATAAGCTCCCCTCACACTCAAACACTTCACACTGCTACAATTCTCACACTCACATCTCACAGCTTTCACACACTGTTCCCACAGAGCAGCCCGCTATTCAACTACCACAGCCACACCACCCAAACACATTGCACCACACTCACTGGCACACACTTCCTTGCAGGACTAGGTGGCGCATAGCTATAGACAGCAGCACCTAACCAATGGGGACAGGCACAGCTGCAAGCCCTCACCCTGATGGAGAAGATGGTGCTGGACATCATTAGAGTGGTCTTGACTGAGGCTGTGGCCAGTGGCAGGGTTGAAATCATTGAGGATGATGGAATATTCCTACCAAATCTACCTTCTCACATCCCACTTCCCCGTCATTCTACAATCTCTTCTGATTCACAAGTTTCAGATGGTGTAAGCATACACGTCTTACTTTCCCCACCCTTTTCCTCACCGCAATCCTACCCTTGTGCCTTTCTTCTTTGGGTATCAAAGAACTGCCACCTGGTCAGGGGTCAGTGTAGGAGCCTGAAGCCCAAGAGGAGCAAAAGGCTGATGATGTTGAAACACCATCACTTGTTCTCACACTTGCAGCTACCAGCTGGCACTACACATTCTTTAGAGTGTAACATGGAGGCAGGATCTGCATATGGTGGGCCACATTTTATCTGGCCAACAGGAGTGGGATTGGAGACATGGGGGTCCAAAAAACTGGGAGGGTTCATGCTCGCCTGGAAACCCGCGTCGTGACATTGGTTAAAGATTTTCTCAGCGGCAGGAAAGGTCTGTGATAGGGTTACCGCTACAATGCAGTAGGACTGCAATTTGAATTGCTGAGCATATATTTGCATGGACCTCACTCAAATTTTATGAAAGGTTTTTAATTTAACCAATGGTGCACAGGGATCACATGGCTTCTGATTCCAATCCGGTTAAAGGCTTCAGTACCACCATGGAAAAGCAGCCATGGGGAGCATTTGATGAATACAGGAAGGAGAACAATGGGAGCAGTGGCCATTGCCCGAGAGTAATGCGGCCCTCAGGGCATGGGTGGGTGCAGAGAGGTTGCAGCCCTCACGGCAATGATGGGCTTTGTCTTGGGTAAGCACTGAGGGGCATTAGCCCTCAGAGGGAAGTGTCAAGGGGAAGGTTCCAAAGTCAAGGTCCTCTCTTCTGGGACAGCGCACAAGAGAGGGAGCAAACAGCTGGCATGAGTCTCATACACCCAGTCTTTGTAAATTCCCGTGCTGCGCAACAGAGCTACACCGGGAGAGGGCCAGGCCATGGCTGGAGAAGCATAAAGATTGACTGAGGGAGTGACAGAAGCCGGCCACGTCAAGAAGGGCCTATCTGCGTCAGAGAGTGTACCAAACTCACCTCAATTACCTCCAAACGTCCAAGCAGCAGTGTCAGTGAAGACTGCAGCTCTCCAGGGAGATTATCACTGACTTAAAAGCCATGATGCAAGATGATCTGTGACCCATGGACTTCAATGGACATCCAAAGCCCAGAGGCCTGAAGATCACTGTGGCACTCAACGTTTATACCTCTGGATCTTTCCAGGGATTCAATGGGGACATGTGTGGGGTCTCCCAGGCAACTGAATCAAGGAGGTTACCAATGTCTTGTTCAAGAATATGTGCGGTCCTGAACTGACACTGCCAGTCAGGCTGAGAGGGCCATCGAATTTGGGGCCATTGCTGGATTCCCCCTGGGGGAAGTTGTCATAGTTTGCAAACATGTGGCAATTGAGGCTCCCCCAGAGCAGCCAGCGGCCTTCATAAACAGGAAGGGCTTCATTTCTATCAATGTCCAACTGGTCTGAGCAGCAAAAGCATTTCCTGCAGGTGTGTGTCTGCTTCTTGGGAAGCAGCCATGATGGCCACATACTACAGCAGTTCCAGATGCCACACCTTTTCCAACTCCATTCTTGCCTTCAGAGTTGGATTCTTGGAAACAAGGGCTACCAAATGAAGACATGACTACTGTCGCCTGTGAGGAACCCTCACACTGCAGTAGAGGAGAGGTACAACACCTGCAACGCCTGTATCATGGTGGTCTGCTGTGTTCCATACAATCTAGCATCGCAGAGGGGGACAGCCTTGCATGAAAAGGACATGATTGATCACCACTCCTCATCTGACAAGGATGATGTGGAGCAGGATCCCGAGCAGGCAGCGCAGGATTTTTTTTTATTTGTTCCTGGGATGTGGGCGTCATTGGCTGGGCCAGCATTTATTGCCCATCCCTAATTGCCCTTGAGAAGGTGGTGGTGAGCTGCCTTCTTGAACCGCTGCAGTCCATGTGGGGTAAGTACACCCATAGTCTTGTTAGGAAGGGAGTTCAGTGAAGGAACGGCGTTATTGTTCTAAGTCAGGACGATGTGTGGCTTGGAGGGGAACTTGCAGGTGGTGGTGATCTCATGCATCAGCTACCCTTGTTCTTATAGGTGGTAGAAATCACGGGTTTGGAAAGTGCTGTCGAAGGAGTCTTGGTGAGTTGCTGCAGTGCACCTTGTAGATGGTACGTACTGCTGCCACTGTGCGTTGGTGGTGCAGGGAGTGAATGCTTGTGGATAGGGTGCCAATTAAGTGGGCTGCTTTGTCCTGGATGGGGTCGAACTTCTTGAGTGTTGATGGAGCTGCACCCATCCAGGTAAGTGGAGAGTATTCCATCACACTCCTGACTTGTGCCTTGTCGATGATCGACAGGATTTTGGGAGTCAGAAGGTGAGTTACTCACCGCAGGATTCCTCGCCTCTGACCTGCTCTGGTTGCCACGGTATTTATTTGGCTTCTCCAGTTCAGTTTCTGGTCAATGGTGACCGTCCAGGATGTTGATAGTGGGGAATTTAGCGATCGTAATGCCATTGAATGTCAAGGGGAGATGGTGAGATTCTCTCTTGTTGCAGATGGTCATTGCCTGGTACTTGTATGGTGTTAATGTTACTTGCCACTTATCAGCCCAAGCCTGGATATTGTCCAGGTCCGCTGCATCTGGACACAGTCTGCTTCAGTACCTGAGGAGTCACGAATGGTGCTGAACCTTGTGCAATCATCAGCGATCTTCTCCAGTTCTGACCTTATGATTGAAGGAAGGTCATTGATGAAGCAGTTGAAGATGGTTGGGCCTAGGATACTACCTTGGGGAACTCCTGCAGTGATGCCCTGAAGCTGAGATGATTGGCCTCCAACAACCACAACCACCTTCCTTTGCGATAGGTACGAATTCAACCAGTGGAGAGTTTTCCCCCTGATTCCCATTGACTCCAGATTTGCTTGGGCTCCTTGTTGCCATACTCGGTCAAATGCTACCTTGATGTCAAGGGCAATCACTCTCACCTCACCTCTTGAGTTCAGCTCTTTTGTGCATGTTTGATCCAAGGCTGTAGTGAGGTGAGGAGCTGAGTGACGCTGGCAGAACCCAAACTGAGTGTCACTGAGCAGGTTATTGCTAAGCAAATGCCACTTGATAGCACTGTCAATGACACTTTCCATCACTTTACTGATGATTGAGAGTAGACTGATGGGGTGGTAGTTGGTTGGGTTGGTCTTGTCCTGCTTTTTGTGTACAGGACATACCTGGGCAATTTTCCACATTGCCGGGTAGATGCCAGTGCTGTAGCTATACTGGAACAGCTTGGCTGTGGCAGCAGCAGCTTCTGGAGCATAGGTTTTCAGTACTATTGATGGAATGTTTTCTTGGCCCATAGCCTTTGCAGTATCCAATGCCTTCAGTTGTTTCTTGATATCATGTGGAGTGAATCGAATTGACCAAAGACTGGCATCTGTAATGCTGGGGACTTCAGGAGGAGGACAAGATGGATCATCCGTTCGGCACTCTGGCTGAAGATTGTTGTGAAAACTTCAGCCTTATCCTTTCCACTGATGTGCTGGTCTCCCCCATCATTGAGGATGGGGATATTTGTGGAGCCACCTCCTCCAGTTAGTTGTTTAATTGTCCACCACCATTCATGGCTGGATGTGGCAGGAGTGCAGAATTCAGATCTGATCCGTTGGTTATGGGATTGCTTGGCTCTGTCTATTGCATGTTGCTTACGCTGTTTGGCATGCAAGTAGTCCTCTGTTGTAGCGAGGTAACCGCCTACTGATTACCACCTACCGCCCTCCCTCAGCTGATGAGTCAGTACTCCTCCATGTTGAACACCACTTGGAGGAAGCACTGAGGGTGGCAAGGGCACAAAATGTACTCTGGGTGGGGGACTTCAATGGCCATCACCAAGAGTGGCTCGGTAGCACCACTACTGATCGAGCTGGCTGAGTCCAAAAGGACATAGCTGCAAGACTGGGTCTGCAGCAGGTGGGTGGGGGAACCAGCAAGAGGGAAAAACATACTTGACCTTGTCCTCACCAATCTGCCTGCCACAGATGCTTCTGTCCATGACTGTATTGGTAGGAGTGACCACTGCACAGTCGTTGTGGAGACAAAGTCCCGCCTTCACATTGAGGATACCATCCATCGCGTTGTGTTGCACTATCACTGTGCTAAATGGGATAGATTTCAAACATATCTAGTGATGCAAAACTGGGCATCCATGAGGCGCTGTGGGCCATCAGCAGCAGCAGAATTGTACTCAACCACAATCTGCAAGCTCATGGCCCGGCATATCCCTCACTCTACCATTACCATCAAGCCAGGAGATCAACCCTGGTTCAATGCAGAGTGCAGGACGGCATGCCAGGAGCAGCACCAGGCATACCTCAAAATGAGGTGTCAACCTGGTGAAGCTACAACCCAGGACTACTTGCATGCCAAACTGCGTAGGCAACATGCAATAAACAGAGCTAAGCGATCCCATAACCAACGGATCAGATCTACGCTCTGCAGTCCTGCCACATCCAGTCATGATTGGTGGTGGACAATTAAACAACTAACTGGAGGAGGTGGCTCCACAAATATCCCCATCGTCAATGATGGGGGAGCCCAGCACATCAGTGCGAAAGATAAGGCAGAAGCATTTGCAACAATCTTCAGCCAGAAGTGCTGAGTTGATGATCCATCTCGGCCCCCTCCTGAAGTCCCCAGCATTACAGATGCCAGACTTCAGCCAATTCGATTCACTCCCCGTGATATCAAGAAATGACTGAAGGCACTGGATACTGCAAAGGCTATGGGTCCTGACAATATTCCGGCAATAGTACTGAAGACCTGTGCTCCAGAACTTGCCGCACCCCTAGCCAAGCTGTTCCAGTAGAGCTACAACACTGGCATCTACCCAGCAATGTGGAAAATTGCCCAGGTATGTCCTGTACACAAAAAGCAGGACAAGTCCAACCCAACCAATTACCACCCCATCAGTCTACTCTCAATCATCAGTAAAGTGATGGAAGGTGTCATCGACAGTGCTATCAAGTGGCATTTGCTTAGCAATAACCTGCTCAGTAACACTCAGTTTGGGTTCCATCAGGGCCACTCAGCTCCTGACCTCATTACAGCCTTGGTTCAAAGATGGACAAAGAGCTGAACTCAAGATGTGAGGTGAGAGTGACTGCCCTTGACATCAAGGCAGCATTTGGCTGAGTATAGCATCAAGGAGCCCAAGTAAAACTGGAGTCAATGGGAATCAGGGGGAAAACTCTCTACTGGTTGGAGTCATACCTAGCGCAAAGGAAGATGGTTGTGATTGTTGGAGGTCAATCATCTGAGCTCCAGGACATCACTGCAGAAGTTCCTCAGGGTAGTGTCCTAGGCCCAAACATCTTCAGCTGCTTCATCAATGTCCTTCCTTCAATCATAAGGTCAGAAGTGGGGATGTTCGCTGATGATTGCACAATGTTTAGCACCATTCGCGACTCCTCAAATACAGAAGCAGTCCATGTAGAAATGCAGCAAGACCTGGACAATATCTAGGCTTGGGCTGATAAGTGGCAAGTAACATTCGCGCCACACAAGTGCCAGGCAATGACCATCACCAACAAGAGAGAATCTAACCATCTCCCCTTGACATTCAATGGCATTATGATCGCTGAATGCCCTACTATCAACATCCTAGGGGCTATCATTGACCAGAAACTGAACTGGAGTAGCCATATAAATATCGTGGCTACAAGATCAGGTCAGAGGCTAGGAATCCTGTGGCGAGTAACACACCTCCTGACTCCCCAAAGCCTGTCCACCATCTACAAGGCACAAGTCAGGAGTGTGATGGAATATTCTCCACTTATCTGGTTGGGTGCAGCTCCAACAGCACTCGACACCATCCAGAACAAAGCAGCCTGCTTGATTGGCACACCATCCACAAACATTTACTCCCTCCACCACTGACGCACAGTGGCAGCAGTGTGTACCATCTACAAGATGCACTGCAGCAATGCACCAAGGCTCTTTAGACAGCACCTTCCAAACCAGCGACCTCTACCACCTCAAAGGACAAGAGCAGCAGGTGCACGGGAACCCACCACCTGCAAGTTCCCCTCCAAGTTACACACCATCCTGACTTGGAACTATATCGCTGTTCCTTCACTGTTGCTGGGTCAAAATCCTGGAACTCCCTTCCTAGCAGCACTGTGGGTGTACCTACCTCACATGGACTGCAGCGGTTCAAGAAGGCAGCTCACCACCACCTTCTCAAGGGCAATTAGGGATGGGCAATAAATGCAGGCCTGGCCAGTGACGCCCACATCCCATGAATTAATTTTAAAAAAAGCTTCACCAGGCTGACACCTCATTTTGAGGTAACCCTGGTGCTGTTCCTGGCATGCCTTCCTGCACTCTTCATTGAATCAGGGTTGGTCCCCTGGCTTGATAGTAATGGTAGAGTGGGGGATATGCCAGGCCATGAGGTTATAGATTGTGGTTGAGTACAATTCTGCTGCTGCTGATGGCCCACAGCGCCTCATGGATGCCCAGTTTTGCATTGCTAGATCTGTTTGAAATCTATCCCATTTCACACGGTTATCATGCCACATAACACAATGGAGGGTATCCTCAATGTGAAGGCAGGACTTTGTCTCCACAAGGACTGTGCGGTGGTCACTCCTACCAATACTGTCATGGACAGATGCATCTGCGGCAGGCAGATTGGTGAGGACAAGGTCAAGACTATTTTTCCCTCTTGTTGGTCTCCTCACCACCTGCCACAGACCTCATCTAGCAGCTATGTCCTTTAAGGCTTGAGCAGCTCACTTAGTAGTGGTGCTACCGAGCTACTCTTGGTGATGGACATTGATGTCCCCCAACCAGGGTACATTCTGTACCCTTGCCACCCTCCGTGCTTCCGCCAAATGCTGTTCAACATGGAGGAGTACTGCTTCATCAGCAGGAGGTTTCCCTGCCCATGTTTGACCTTATGTCATGAGACTTCAAGGGGTCTGGAGTCGATGTTGAAAACTCCCAGGGCAACTCCCTCCTGATTGTATACCACTGTATCGCCAGTTCTCATAGTCTATCTGCTGGTGGGAGGTGGCATACCTGGGGATGGTGATGGCTTTGTCTGGGACGTTGTCTGTAAGGTATGATTCGGTGAGTATGAGCCTTGCTTGACTAGGCTTTGGGACAGCTCTCCCAACTTTGGCACAAGCCCCCAGATGTTTGTAAGGAGGATTTTGCTGGGTCGACTGGGCTGGGTTTGTCATTTCTGGTGCCTTGGTCGATGCTGGGTGTTATCCTTACGGACTTTGTAGCAGTTAGGTACAACTGAGTGGCTTGCTAGGCCATTTCAGAGGCCAGTTAAGAATCAACCACATTGCTGTGGGGCTGGAGTCACATGTATGCCAGATCAGGTAAGGACAGCAGATTTTCTTCCCTGAAGGACATTAGTGAACCATATGGGTTTTTAACAACCATCAACAATGGTTTTGTTGCAATCATTAGACTAGCTTTTAATTCCAGATTTATTAATTGAATTCAGATTCCACCTTCTGCCGTGGTGGGATTTGAACCCATATCCCCAGAACAATACTCTGGGTCTCTGGGTTACTAATCCGGTGACAATACCATTATGCCACTGCCTCCCCCCATGATGAAGCCTTTGTATCGGAGGCAAGGGCCATTGAGAGATGGCCAAGGGAGGATCGGGACGATCTCACATATACCTGGTTCCTGCCACCATGATGCTCGTTCCAAGTGAACTCAACAAAGACTCACCTCATTGTATTCCGCACATCACCTCTTTCCTATTGCACTCCAACACCTTGTGCCCAGGCTGACAGAGCTGAAAAGTTGACCATACACGGCCTGACCCTACACTGGCAGCACAGTGAGGGAGCAAGCGTGAAGGTGGCATCTGACAGGGCAGCAGGGAAAGCATGAGAGATTCTCAGTAACGAAAGTGACATACATTTATTGAAATGTTTACAATACCCAATAACACACCCAGGAAACTGCAAATACGTCTAGGTGTTCTTCACGCGCTTCCGTGTGCTTCTACGAAGTTTCCCCCTGCGCTAGCAGCTGAGATGTAGGCAAGCTGCCCCATGGCCTGGGATCACTTTGGCTGCCTGATGCCTGGAGGGCCCCGGCTGGCTGACGGTTTCCTGCACAGAACCAGGCTGAATATCAAAGCAAATAAGAGAAGCAAAAAGACAGTATGAAAACAGACTAACAGCTAACGTAAAACGGAATCCCAAAGTTTTCAACAAGCATATAAATAGTAAAAGGATGGTAAAAGGTGGAGTCGGGCCAATTAAGGACCAAAAGGGGGTTTACATATCGAGGCAGGGGGAATAGCTGATGTATTAAATAAATACTTTGCATCTGTCTTTACCTAGGAAGAAGATGCTACCCAGGCCACAGTGAAAGAGGAAGTAATTAATACACTGGAAGGATTTAAAATTGATAAGGAGGAGGAATTATATAGGCTGTCAGTATGTAAACTTGAAAAGGCACCAGGACCGGAGGAGATGCATCCAAGAATAATAAGGGAAGTGAGAGTGGAAATTACAGAGGCATGGCCATAATTTTCCAGTCTTCCTTCGACTTAGGAGAGGTAGACGAGGACTGGAGAATTATAATTGTTACACCCTTGTTCAAAAAGGGATATAAAGATAAGCCTAGCAACTACAGGCCAGTCAGTTTAACTTCGGTAGTGGGAAACTTCTAGAAAGAATAATTTGGGACAAAATTAAGAGTCACATGGACAAATGCTGGTGAATTAAGGAAAGCCAGCATGGATTTGTTTAACCAACTTGCTGGAGTCTTTTGAAGGGGTAACTGAAAGGGTTGATGAGGGCAATGCTGTTGTTGTGGTGTACATGTACTTCCAAAAGTCATTTGATACAGTGCGACACAGCAGACTTGTGAGCAAAGTTATAGCTCATGGAATAACTGGAACGGTAGCAACATCAATACAAAATTGGCTGAGTGGCAGGAAACAGAGAGTAGGGATTAATGGATGTTTTTTGGGCTGGATGAGGTTTGTAGTAGAGTTCTGCAGGGGTCAGTGTTGGGATCCTTGATTTTCCTGATATATATTAATGACCTAGACCTTGGTGTACTGCACACTATTCCAAAATTTGCAGATGATACAAAACTTGGAAGCATTGTAAACTATGAGGAGGATGGTATAGAACTTCAAAAGGACATAGACAAGTTGGTGGAATAGGTGGATAAGTGGTAGATGAATTTCAACACGGAGAAATGTGAAGTGATTCATTTTGGTAGGAAGAACATGGAGAGACAATATCGAATAAAGGGTACAATTCTAAAGGGGGTGAAGAAGCAGAGGAACTTGGCTGTATATGGTCATTGAAGGTGGCAGGAACAGGTTGAGAGAGCGGTCAGTAAAGCTGAGGAGCAAGGGCATGAGGAGGAGGAATTGGAGGATGAGTGAGGAGGGGAAGAGGAATGGAGGCTGTAACATAGACAGTCTTTTTCTGCCCAGGGTCTACATGATCAAATAATTAATGAGTGGTACCAGTACCATGAACCACAACTTCCCAATCACCAATAATTCCACACTCCTTACCTTTCCTCTATCGCTGACTATCACATTATGCCCTTTTTCCCACATTGCAAATATAAAAGCCAACACAAAATACATATTCTAATCCACATTTATAAATTAAGCCATAGTATAATGCATACAAAAATAAATTAATCACTCTTGCACCTTTCCTTAGTGCCTCTCCCATATGCCTATGCCTCTCCTAATACTTCTACAAGGTGCTTCCCCAGTGGCTACAACATGATTGATGGAAGACTGCTGACCTTCAGTTGAGAAGACTGCAGATGGCCTTGGAGGGTGATCTGAAGCAGCTCTGGGCCGTAAAGACCCAGGTTCAGGTTTCACCATTTCGACCTGGGCTGCAGCAGTCTGGGCTGGCTTGCTGACAGGCAAGAACAAGGGCAGTGGTGGAGTGACAGGGGTATCCATCCATGGAGCTACTGCCACCTCAGCAATCCTAGTAATCTGTTGAAGAAGACATTTCTGCCTATGATGCCCCGGAATCTCCTTTTGAATACTGATATGCAGAGCCATGATGGCAGACGTCTGAGCTGGCATGGCAGCAAGCTAAGATTGCAAGACAACAGTCTGAGATTCTTTGTCAGCACTAAAATATTTGGTGAAAGCTGCTTGTGCTGCAATGAAAGCTGAGACATCAGCCATCAGATGCTGCATCATGGTGGGTTTCACAGTTGTGCTGATGGAGGTGACCACTCATTCCATGTTGGAAAGGATGGGCTTCAAGCTCCGTGCAAAGCCCGGTGTCAAATTGATGTTGGGCTCCTCCATGCTCCTTGACATTGAGCACAGATTTTCCAGCAGATTCCCAGTGCTCTGAGCATTTGGATGTATACAGCTATGAACCTTCTTCTGTAGCCTGGTCCATTGAATTCCTCATCTCAGACATCTGCAGCAAAACTCTTGTACAATCTTTACCTCTAGTGACCTGACACTTGCGCTATCCTTTCCCCCCGCCCTGCCGCCTGCACATGTGCTGGTATCTCACCATGTGCAGATGCCTCCCCGATGCTATCTTCTAAAATATGTGCAGTGTCAGCATCTGAGCTGATGATTATGAGTCTGAGATCATGTCTCTTCATTTTCACTTTCTTCTTCCTCTTCCTTCACTGACTGGGCAGGTTCCAGTTTTTGAGAATCTGAATTGGAAAAGGAACAAGGGTAGCTTTGTGGTGAGATGAGAAGAGAAAGTAAGACGTGCATGCTTACACCATCAGCAGCTCCTCAGTCAGATGAGATCGAGGGATGAAGGAGAAATGGGATGGGAGAAGGAAGGTTAGCTATGTTGATACCCTCACCATTAATCAATTCAGCCCCGCCAATGGCAATGACCTCAGGGATGCTCCTTTCTATGAAGGACAGCCATGGGGGTGAGGACATGCAGGTGCACTTCTTCCCCTCCACTTAATTCCTGTTCCCTTCTGTTATGCACCACCTTCTCCTGCAAGGAAGAGGGAAGTGTGTCAGTGAATGCCCTGTAATAAGTTTGGGTGATGTGGCTGTCATATTTCAATAGCTGCCAATGTGTGCGCAAACTGTGACATGTGGTTGTGTGGCTTACAACATTGCTAAGTGTGTGAGGGTGAGGTAAAGCATAATGAAGGGTAGGGTTGATTGATAGAGATTGTTGCTAGATGGGTGAAGAGGGTATTGTGGATTGAGCAGTGGATGAGGCTAGTGGTGCAGTTGGTAGGACATGGCATTTGAAAATAAACTCAACTGACCTTGACAGCTCATGTGAGATCATTAAACTTCTTCCTGAACTGAATCCAGGTTCTTGCAATCATACTCCTGAAATTGGCCTCCGCTAATATTACTTTACCCTGCCTCCTGAGCATGTGTATAGAGGGCTTCCTACCCTCAAAGGATACAGGTCATCTCTCCTTCATTCCACCTCTTCCACCAAGACGTTCAGTGCAGTGTCTGAAAACCTTGGTGCACAATCTCTACCATGGTCAGCCATTGTTGAACTTTCCACAGCACATTTTTGAAAATACTCAGTACTTCCAGCAGCCTCAATGCACCTTCCTTTTAAAAGGTTCAGGATGTCTTTATGTAACACTAGGCATTCGTGATATCAGACTCCCTGTTGATACATGGAGCCATTGAACAGTGCAACTTGTGCTGGTTGTACACAATCCTGGAAATAAGCAAGCAGCACGGAGTTGACGTGCTGCCTGCATTGCAGTCAACAGGTGTGGGTTAATCATGCATTGCAGTCCCTGCGTCCATTTTTGGGGTTATCCAATTTAATCCCTATAGTCTTCACTACTCAACCTTCAGAGATGCAATCATGCACAAATGCATTTATACTCAAAGGCAAGAAAGGATAATTTAATCAATTCATAATTTCCTGTGAATATTCAGCTCCTGACACAGGATCGGCTATGAAGGAACTTTCTTCATTTCCGCATCTTAGCACTTATCCATTTCCCTGTGGATGTTCTCAGAATCTCTATAATCTTATCTGTTTTTATTCAAGTGAGACGTTAAAAGTTTTATGAGGAGAGCATGTATATGGTGATGTGAAGCAGAGGTGTATCTTCTCAGTTCATACATAATAGAATACTAGATGCAAGTACGCATTTGATTGTGAATATAAGGTCCTTCACACACCAATATCGACAAAGTATTTCAGAATTATTCATTCTTGAAAAGCTTGGCTGTATATCCAATTAAAATGGAATTACAAAAAAATCAAATGGAAATTTACTTGCATTTGGGGTTGAAATCTATAATTCAGTAACATGGGGCTGAACATTATCGTTGCAGCAGGGGTCCTAACGATGGGCCGGAAAGCCGGGAGCAATCCCACCTCAGCCGTATGCGGGACCCTCAGCCGCATTCTACCTCTGGCAGGCAACTAATTAGCTGCATTCGGGGCTACCATCCATTTAAAGGACAGCCGCCCACCTCTAGGCACTGCCAGCCAATCAGATGTTGGCAGCCCAGCAGTCTTAATAGCGCCACCGGGTGTGGTGGCCATTGTTGGGACTGTGTCTAGAACAGATGATATCATGGGAGTAGACTGCCTTCCTAACCAGGAAAGTGGGGTCTGGGAGCATTGGGGTCAGTCAGGCAGGCCCCGGCGAGGGGTTGGCAGGGGTGGTTGGTGATTTCGGGGTAGGGGGTGCTGCCCATTGGGCAGCCATTGCCACCAAGAGCCCCCCAGGGGCCACAGAGTGATCAAAGAAGAGGGCCCCTCGCCCCCACCGAGCCCACAGGATTTACCAAGCGATCTCCCCGTGCGGCAGAGGGCCCACCCGTTATTGATAAAATGAAAGCGGCGGCGGGAAGAGGCTATTAATTTGCCCCTTAAGTTATTCTGAAGTGATTTATGACTTTAAACCCTTATAGGGACTAAACCAAATCAGGAGTACATCCCTATGAATCTCCTTTAATTAAGTTCAAACCAGACGAATTCTTATAAACATTTATTTGGGTCCAAAGAATTGAACTAGCTTTCCCTCAAAGAAAGAAAACTAACAGAGAATATTACCATCTTTTGGATAGCCTATTTTTAATAATTATGGTTAAGTCATAAATATCCCAGATATTATAAAGGTCTGGGAAACTCTCTTCAATCTGCAGCTCTCCACCTAAAGAGACACCAAGAGGGGGTTCTTGAATAATAAAAACAAGAAATGCTGGAAATAATCAGCAGGTCTGGCAGCATCTGTGGAGAGAGAAGCAGAGTTAATGTTTCAGATCAGTGACCTTTCATAAGAACTGGCAAAGGTTAGAAATGTAATTGGTTTTAAGCAAATAAAGTGGGGGTGTGGCAAGAAATAACAAAAGAGAAGGTGTTGATCGGACAAGGTCACAGAGAATAACTGACAAGAAGGTCATTGAGCAAAGGCAAACGGTGTGTTCATGGTGTGCTGAAAGACAAAACATTCATGCAGAGAGAGTGTTAATGGACAGAAAAATTAACAGCCCTGGCCCAAAGCACAAACATGAAAAACAAAAGTCGGCATGCACATGATAAAAAAAATGATGAAACAAAAATAAAAAATATAAAAGATAAAATAACTACAAATAAAAAGGGGGGCCTGTCATGCTCTGAAATTATTGAACTCAATGTTCAGTCTGGCAGGCTATAGTGTGCCTAATCGGTAAATGAGGTGCTGTTCCTTGAGCTTGCATTGATGTTCACTGAAACACTGCAGTAAGCCCAGGACAGATATGTGGGCATGAGAGCAGGGGGATGTGTTGAATTGGCAAGCAACCAGAAGCTCAGGGTCATGCTTTCAGACTGAGCGGAGGTGTTCCGCAAAGCAGTCACCCAATCTGTGTTTGGTCTCCCCATTGTAGAGCAGACCACATTGTGAGCAGCGAATACAGTATACTAAATTGAAAGAAGTACAAGTAAATCGCTGCTTCACCTGAAAGGAGTATTTGGGGCCTTGGATAGTGAGAAGAGAGGAGGTAAAAGGGCAGGTATTACACCTCCTATGATTGCATGGGAAGGTGCAGTGGGAAGGGGACGAGATGTTGAGGGCAATGGAGGAGTGGACCAGGGTGTCGCGGTGGGAATGATTCCTTTGGAATGCTGATAGGGGAGGGGAAGATGTGTTCGGTAGTGGCATCATGGACATGGCAGAAATGGCGCAGGATGATTCTTTGGATGTAGAGGCTGGTGGGGTAGAAGGTAAGGACAAGGGGAACCCTGTCGCGATTCTGCAAGGGAGGGGAAGGGGTAAGGGTGAAGGTTCGGGAAATGGGCTGGACACAGTTGAGGGCCCTGTCAACCACAGTGGTGGGGGGGTTGGGGCAGGATTCCTTGGTTCAGGAAAAAGGAAGACATATCAGAAGCGCTGTCGTAGAAGCTTGCCTGATCAGAGCAGATGAGTCGGAGACAGAGAAACTGGGAGAATAGAATGGAGTCCTTACAGGAGGCAGGGTATGAAGAAGCGTAGTCGAAGTAGCTGTGGGAGTCAGTGGGCTTATAATGAATATTAGAAGACAACCGATCCCCAGAGATGGAGACAGAGAAGTCGAGGAAGGAAAGGGAAGTGTCAGAGATGGACCATATCAAGATGAGAGCAGGGTGGAAATTGGAAGTAAAATTGAAGGTTTTCAGCTCGAAGCGGGAGCAGGAAATGGCACCGATACAGTCATCAATGTACCGGAAAAAGAGTTGGGGGAGGGTTCTTGTAGTTGTATACAGAATGCTACATGAGTCAATTTATTAACTTTTATATATTTATTAAAGAATTTAACATGCAATACACTTTTAAGTGGATAAGTTTATCACGATATCAAATATTATTAAGAGATGTAACACATAATCTTATTTATAACAGAATCCAAAAGTTTAATCTTGCTAATGTTACAGCAAAATAGCTTAGAATATCCATCAAAATTTAAAGCAAACTTTTACTTTAAATTTCATGAGTAAACCATGGGGTGGGAAGTATTGTTTGAGGAATTCAATCCTTCTAATTTTCCTTCAAAACGTCTCATGTTTATACCTTTTCTAAGGTGTCATATGACCTTTTAGCATATAGGTGTTACCTTTCTGTGTGTGTTTTTCATGCTTTCAAGATCCATACTTGGTAGTGTCATTAACTAACATCTCCACTTAATTTTTTATTGGAATTCCCCTGCTCTTGAAGTTGTGAAGTTGTGGTCAAAATGTTTATAGTTGTGTTTACTTGACCTCTTGTTCCTGCAAGTCCATTTTATTGTTTTATTATATATAATTGTGTTTTATGATAGGTTGAATCCTTTTTGTGGGTTAATCTGCCTACATTAACCAATATCATCAATTAATTAAATTTATGGCTACCTTTTATTGATGTCACACAGGATATTTCAATGTGTGTGTTTATCTTCCAAGTCCCTGGCAACAGAAATTTTATTCAAACAGGGACTTTGAAATTTTTTAACTCTACCTTCTTAAAGGGGAATGCCAATGAGTCTTGAAAACTGACCATTTATTCAATCTTTAATTCTAAAAGGTACAATATATTAACTATATCTAAATGCAACTAATTAAGCCTATTATACCTATATTCCTTCACACACCCCTCTTGACCAGGATAAAGGTGAACAACAAAAATAGATTATTTAAACTAAGTAATGCCTAAAATATAAACATTCAATAAAGTGTCTTAACCTATTATGTAAAACAGTGCAATAATACAAAAGACCACATTGACAGCAATCAGAGTCTACGTTTTTACATGGTTCATCTAAATTCTCCAGAAATAAATCTTTTAATTCTATCACAAAGTTCAGAATAAAACTATACAAAGTGTCCGCGATCTGAGGTTGCAAAATATTCAATAAGATGACTGTATTTTGACTTGTCGATCATCAATGAGCAATCGATGAAACCATGTAATGAGGCAGAGAAGCAAGGTTCCATAGCTACCACTTGATCTTGAACCGATAAAAAGTCCTGTTGAGACAAACTGGTGTTACAACTAGGTGAGAAAGGTGTCTAGGGGTCTGTTACTGTCTTCACCTGGTCTTATTCGTAACAGGGTGTTATTTTAAACACACTGTGTTTTGAGCTCCCCCTTTGTGAATCCTTGTTCACAGTTTTCCAATTACAAGGCAAAGTAATGAAAACACCAGGTTTTCTCTAGGTTTAAAGAAGAAGAGTGAAATTTATTAAACCTTAAACTTAAACTCTAATACTGTTAACGCCTACGGATATATGACATGCCCACGCGAGAATGCACACGTGATACACACATGCAAATTGGGACAGAAAAGAGCAGAAGAAAAATGAAATGGAGAGGTTTGAGACAGTCTCTAAAGGGAGTTTCTTGTTACTGTTTCTGTGGTTCCACCTTGCCGCAGAGTCCTTGATTGTAGACAGCTCTTACTTTTCATTGGGGCCCAGTATTCTTCTTAAGCCTTGTTCATGCAGGAGACTTTTCTCTCTTTGAGTTTTCGTGTCTTCAATGGTTCTTCAGTTGTGTGAGAAAGAGATGGGAGCAGACAGGAGAGAGATGTTCTCAAACCAGGAGCTTTATGATTTCAAACACTGTTTTCTCCAATTCAAAAACTCTCAGTTCACACTTCTGCAACAGCCAGTTAGTCATGTGATTAAAACTAGTCTGACCACTTCTATGTATTGGGGAAGCAACAACTGGGCCCCTATTGTTCCCACACTGTCTGTTACTATGCAAATGACTTTCCAGTGAGGGGCTTGCAATTTTAAGTTTTAATGTTCATGTGGCGAAATAATGTGTGCCTCAGTCTTGGCAGGTGTGGGGGGTGGTGCTTGCCTGACACCTCCACACCCAGGGGAATGAAATGCAATTTGAAGAAAAACGGTATACTTCATTACAGGGATTGAGAGAAAAATAAGATACAGAAAGAAAAATCATGCAATTTTCTCATTCACTTCCATTCATTCACCAATCTTAAAGCTTATTAAAAATGGTCTGTTCTGTGTGCCAGGGCTGCTTTAATTTTCTCTTTTTTTCTCACGATAGTTAGTAGGGGGCAGGTCTATCCTGAACTCTGCGTCATGCAAAGACTTTTGGCTTCAGGGGACGGGTGGTTCCCTTTCCCTCTGACTGTGGGGGAGGAGTCTCTGTTACTCTCCCCTTTGTTCTCTGGGACACTCCTACCTGTAGGTATTTGTGCAGACTTGGCTGCACTCTCCTGTGGCACTTTGACTAGGTGGGGCTTCACCCTCACGGTGCCTATGCCCCTTAGAGGTCTCTCTTTGTCTCTGCATGCTCCTGTAAATGCTGTTAGCAACTCTGGTGGGGTTCTTCTAGAGTTGCATTCACATAGAAGGATTTGGGATCTAACTTTTCACATTTTTTGGGGTTGGTTGACCAGAAAATAAGGGGTTCCATTGAGGATTCTTCCCAGACTTCCCTTAACCTGCCCTCTTGGTCACTTTATCCCCTTCTCTTTCTAAACTTTTGCAAGCCATGTGCCTGCCTGTCGCCTTTTGTTCTCGGTGGGGGTCCTTTACAGTTCGCCAGCCCTCTGCTGGAGGGTCCTCCTAACACCGGTACAGGACTTAGGGGTGCAGGTTTCACTGTAGGTTGGGGTTTCCCCTCAGCCTGGCACATGTGGCAACTCTTGCAGTACTCCACCACATCTTTGAGGAGTTTTGGTCAGTCAAACTGCTTTCTTATGCGGGCTTTGGTCTTTTGTATACCGGCTGTACAGCTGCTGTAGTCTCATGGGCCCTTCTTAATATTTCTCCGTGGTACCTCTGTGGCACCACTAACTGGTGAACTACAGTCCACTTCTTGCCCTCAGGTCTGTGAGGAGAACTCCATTTCCTCATCAGTACCTCATTCTTTAAATAGTAGCAGTCAGGGACTCCCTCTGCTTCACTTTCAGATTTTGCAGCTTGCAATACTGGGTCGGCTTGCTGAGCCTCAGTTAGGGAAAATCCATTTAATTAACCTCATGGTCATCTGCCTGCAATGCCAATGCAGTCTCCTCAGGGGGAGCTGGTTTGATCATGGCCAATTCCACGACACATTCAGGGACTCTGCAGGGGACCCGTCTCCCGCCACTGCCCTGTCTCTCTGACCTTCTGCGGTCTTTCTTTCACTACTGGGGGTGTTACCACCTTCACCCCCACCAGATCATTACCTAGGAGCAGGTCAACCCCGTCCACAGGCAAACTAGGGACGATCCCTACAGTCACCGGTTCCGAAACTAGGTCGCACTCCAGGTGCATGTATAGGCATACACTGCCCTCCAATACCAGTCACCACCATTTTGGTGTTCACTGTACTCTCTGGGGGAAAGGTCAGGCCGTTTCCCAGTAAAAGAGATCTAATGGCCCCTGTGGCCCTGAGAATTACTATGGGCCTGCTTGCCCTACCCGAGGGATATGGGGTTACTTCCCTTCAAACACAAAACCCTGATAACCTTCAGGAATCCTATTAAATTTTCATGCACTGGCTTTAGTAAGCTTTCTGGGTCTCACTCTTACAGCAGTTAAAGCCACAGCTTGTTCTGCTGTGCTTTCCGTTAGGGTCCCATCTTCACTGAGCGGGTGTGCCCTGATTAACACTACAGGTTTTCCCTTTAGTTTCCAGCATGCCCTGCCATATTACAATTTTTTTTTAGATTTTTAGAGATACAGCACTGAAACAGGCCCTTCGGCTCACCGAGTCTGTGCCGACCATTAACCACCCATTTATACTAATCCTACACTAATCCCATATTCCTACCACATCCTCACCTGTCCCTATATCCCCCTACCACCTACTGATACTAGGGGCAATTTATAATGGCCAATTTACCTATCAAGCTGCAAGTCTTTTTTGGCTGTGGGAGGAAACCGGAGCACCCGGAGGAAACCCACGCAGACACAGGGAGAACTTGCAAACTCCACACAGGCAGTACCCAGAATTGAACCCGGGTCGCTGGAGCTGTGAGGCTGTGGTGCTAACCACTGTGCCGCCCTATATAGAAGCACACAGGTCTCCGGGTCTCACTCTTGCTCACAGCACCTTCCTTTTTGGCTGGAGCAGGACCCCTGTGTCTCCTGCTTTCCTTTCTCTTCCAGGACTGCCTAGGCAGGTATCACCTTCCCACCCTTTGTCCTTTTCGGATTTGTGAGGATGCTTAGGAATGGTTCTCCCTGGGAAACCAACTTTTACATTAAAGCAAACTCATTGGCCAGAACGGCCGCTGCCAGGCTCCCTGAAGCTGCTGCTCCTCTACGTGAGTCTTGATTGAGAATGGGAGAGAGTTTTTAAATTCATCTGGCAGGATTACTTCTCTAACAGTCTCATAGCTGAGCTGTACTTTTAAAGACCACAGCCACTGGTCAAAAGCCAGCTGTTTCCTTCTTTCAAACTCCAGGTAAGTTTGATTAGCTTGCTTTTTGAGGGTTCTAAACATTTGCCGATAGGCCCCGAGGTGAGAATTTTTGGTCAGTTCATAATTTGATGAACTCTCATCTGGCAACAAGGAATAAACCTCATGGGCTTTTCCAGTTAGTTTGCTTTGCAATAAGAGACCAGGTCTCATCTAGCCATTTTAGCTGCCTTGCCAGTCTCTCAAAAGACACGGAAAACACTTCCACATCTTCCTCATTGAATTGTGGAATAAATTGAGCGAGTTTTTGCAATCTTGTACCTAGCCCTGTGTTATGCTCCTCCATATTGACCATGCTTTCACTAGGGTTAACGTTTCGGGTCACTGACCCGAAACATTAACTCTGCTTCTCTTTTCACAGATGCTGCCAGACCTGCTGAGTGGTTCCAGCATTTCTTGTTTTTATTTCAGATTTCCGGCATCCGCAGTATTTTGCTTTTATTTCACTAGGGTTACTCTGTCGCCGCCTAGTTAACTCAAGCCACCTTAACTCTCTTTCTTCACATTCTTTCTGGAATATTCTTTCTCTCTCGTCTTTGTTTCTTCACATTCCTTCTGGAAGGCTCTCTCTTTCTCCCTCTCCTGCCTCTCTCTCTCTTTTTTTTCCTGTCTCTCTCTTTCTTTTTCCTCTAATTCAAGTTTCCTTTGTTCCAATTGTAACTTTGCTAGCAGTACCCTGCCTGGGTCTGCTTCTAACACTGCATCTTCAGATTCAAGGGAAAAATGGTTGGCCACTAGTCCTAGGAGTTCAGACTTCCTAGCCTTGCCACGTACAGTGATCCCACACTGCTCAGCCATTTTTCTCAACTCCTCCATCGACAGTGCTTTTAACTTATCCCAAGTTACTTCACCCTGGCTTGGAGAGCTACTCGCTTCAGTTGCAAACATGTTAGTATTCAATCACACACATCCACAAGAAAACCTCTATTAATTTTCTATTTTTGATTGGGAACAATTTGGCTTCCTACTTCCAATGTCACTCATTTGTCTGTGGGTAAAATTCCAGACACTAGCACCCAAATTTCTGTTGCGACCAAGTGAGAAAGATGTCTAGGGGTTTGTTACTGTCTTCACCTGGTCTTATTGTAACAGGGTTTTATTTTAAACACACTGTTTTGAGCTCCCCCTTTGTGAATCCTTCTTCACATCTTTCCAATTATAAGGCATAGCAATGAACACACCAGGTTTTCCTGAGGTTTAAAAAAAAGTGAAATTTATTAAACCTTAAACTTAAACTCTAATACAGTTAACGTGTACAGATATATGATACGCCCATGCTAGCATGCATATGCAATACACGCATGCAAATAGGGACAGAAAAGAGCAGAAGAAAAATAAAATGGAGAGGTTTGAGGCAGTCTCTAAAGGGTGTTTCTTGTTACTGTTTCTGTGGTTCCACGTCACCATAGAGTCCTTGATTGTAGACAGCTCTTACTTTTCATTGGGGCCCAGTATTCTTCTTAAATCTTGTTCACGTAGGAGACTTTTCTCTCTGAGTTTACATGTCTTCAATGGTTTGTCAGTTCTGTGAGAAAGAGATGGGAGCAGACAGGAAGGAGATGTTCTCAAACCAGGAGCCAGGAGCTCTAATTTCAAACATTGGTTTCTACAATCTAAAACTCTCAGTTCAAACTTCTGCAACAGCCAGTTAGTCATGTGACTAAAATTGGTCTGACCACTTCTTCTGTGTATTGGGGAAGTAACGACTGGGTCCCCATTGTTCCAACACTGTCTGTTACTATGCATATGTTTTTCTAGTCAGGGGCTTGCAATTTTAAGTTTCAATGTTCATGTGGTGAAATAATATGTGTCTCAGTCTTGGCAGGTGGGGGGCTTGCATGACACTGGATAGAAGTGTTATTCAGAACCTGATTATCTTTATAACAGATGTACTTTCCATCAGAAGGTATCTTGACGATACAAAGAAGAGCTTTTCCACCATGTTTTCCTCAGTACCATCGCTCTCTTCCAATGTTGTGACGAATATGAATATCACATGCATTACCTCCCTTCCAAATGTCACTCAGAGAAAATGCAGTAAAATGTTTTACTTCTGCTTCTCTGCAAGAAAGCGTATAAAGTGAGGTGTTCAAGCAATAAGACATCTCTGGCATGTCACATGCATTGCCTGCAGTCAGAAGGCCTGTAACAACAAATCCTCCAGTACCTGAATCCTTGCTGTACGCAAGAGCAATTCCCATCACAGAGTCTGCAGTGCCTTGTTCCTTTCCCACAGTGTTTTCGTCTTCTGTTGTTGTGACTTGACTGTCGCTTGTTGCACTGAGTGTGGTTGCCTGTGAAACCAACCTTTGAGGCGCTGTGAGGTCTTGCATGGGGGAGGAACAGTTATTGACGCAGTCGGTTGCAGTTTGAAGAGCATTGTTTTCGATGCCATCGCCAGGCTGGGTCCTGAAAGATCGTGTACAACAGCATATTGTACTGTTCCTCCATTCCTGTACCCTTCAGGACACCTCTTCAGGTTGTCTACAGAGACAATTTTAAAAGATTGCTTGCCTTTCAACAGGTTCGCAAACATTTTGACAGTTCTTTCATTAATAGCAGAATGTATTTGAACACGTTTCTTCCACTTAGGTCACAAACCAGGTTGCTGTTCAAACTTTCTCTCCTGAACCCACTCCCCAGTTACAGGTTGCCAAGCTTTGTTAATTACCTATTGTTGTCTATTCTTCTCTCTGATCCTCTGATCTATTTCATGAATTTGATGTGTTATTTCTTGTTTCAAATCTAATTGTTGCTGTCAGGTCAAGGAGTCAGAAAGTATAGAAGCAATAAAAGAACCGCGAGTAAGTGGTGTATGCATTTCAACACCATACATTAAATAATACGGTGTCCTAGAAAACACTGTCCCTGATGCACAGATGGGCACATTATTTAGTGATAACTGTACTTCCAGAATGATGGTGGCCCACTTACTCTCTCTGATTCTGAAAAATTTGGTCAATAGCTTTTTTACTTACTGGTTTTTACATTCCACCAATCCCGCTGACTGTGGATGACGTGGTGTGCTGTGGTCTAACCCCATCCCCCATTGCACACAATAGTCTTTGAAAACCTTGGAAACAAAGGCTCCGCCTTGATCAGTGTGTAGGATTTTGGGTGCACCAGCTACGGTAATAATGTCAGTAATAGCATTGACAAGTGCGGTTTCTGAAACAGTTTTTGTGGGGACCAACTAGCAGAAAGAAGTGCAGGCATCAACACAAACAAGAACATGTTTATACTCTATTGTTGGGCGTAGTGGTCCAATGAAATCAACAAAAAAATTCTCCATTTATTTATTAGGCTTCACAGGAGCCGATAGTGGTGGTTTACGAAGTGATGATTGTTGATCAAATTATATGGCTCACAATTTGCCACATATGTTTTACAGGCTTTAAGCATGCCTGGCCACCAACATAAAGGAATCAATGGTCAGAATGTTGTTCAGGCACCACTATGTGCCTGACCTATACACCTGTGAGCTTCTTTTACAAGCTGTTCTCGTTTGTGACTCGGGGGTACCTCCCAGACACCCTTGGGCAGCTTAACCAGTAGAATACCAGTCAGGGTCTCCGAATAGAAGTACTTTGATGGATATTCTTTTGGATTCTCTTTCATCAGGTCTAAGAGCTGAATCAGTTCCTCATCCTGATTAGCTGCCCGTTCTGCCCTAGTGATTACATTAACAATGGCGGGCCCCTTTCGAGGGGGTGTCATGCAGACCGAATGTTCTGCCTGTCCATCGGCAAGACTGTTGCCCTTTGAATGTACTGAACCAGTGGTATGCCCGGGTACATGAATTACCTGATAATCAAGTTTCTCCTTTCGCAAATGGAGAATACCTTCCCACAACAACTTATGTTTTACCGGTTTACCTTTGTGATTGGTAAAGCCTGTTTGCTCCCAGAACACAAGGTCTTGGTTGTAAGCCCATTTACAATAGTCACCGTCTGTATAAATTAATGTGGGATTAATAGGGTCTGCCTTTTCTAAAGCATACCATAATGCTGCAGCTTCAGCAGACTGTGCTGTCCATTGGCCAAGGGGAATGGACAGCAATTCTTCTGGATAGAAAGAATATGAATCCCAAAACGTACCTATTAATGTCTCCATCTCAGCTGAGGATTGTTGAGATATCTCTTTTTTAATCATCACTGATGACCCATCACAGTAAATAATTTGATGATAATCTGTAAGTAGTTTCAGAGGTACTTGTTTAACTCCCTCCTCGGTATCATCATCTTCCATAACAGGGAGGTGTTCTAAGTCCATGTCTAAGGATAGAAATTTAAAAATGAGTGTAGAATCATTCAAAAAGGAGGCCCATTTGTCGTATCAGATTTGACTGGCTCTTCTCTCATCAGAGGCCATTCGCAAAACTCATCTCAAATCTGGTATTTCAGCATAAATTGTAATGGGGTGTATCCGTTGAAGGGGTCATGCTTTAATGAGGCACTGAACTAACATCGTCATAACTCTTTCCTTTTTATTGTACTGCCTTTCAACATTGAAAAAATTATAAGAATGAAACTGAACAGGCACAATTCGATTTTCATTGTAAAAAACTGCAACTGCTACTTTAGGAGATGTTTTAACATGAAGATTAAGTGGGACCTGCAAGTCCCTTTGCTCCAAATCTATTGATTTCTGTACATCATGGCATAGTTGTTGCAATTTCAAGTAATCATCTGGGGAAAAAATGAATGGGCCTTTTACTGTCTCGCCTGCTCTAGCATACAGAGGTGCTGAGAGCTCAGCAAAGGTCGGGGTAAATGATTATCTATCTCAAAGACTACCATTCAATCTGCCTGAGGCAGCAGAATGGGATTCTGTAATCTACTAAAACATGTTGATGGATCACCCAACGGAAAAATTAAGCCAATCCCTTCTTCATTAGCCATTATAATCAAACAGAACCTAACTCGGAATTAAAATACATCAGGACCTAATCTCAACTAGGATTTAAAGTGAACTTTAAAGGAAATTTCCAAACCTCAAACGTAGAATGAGGGAGTTCTGATTTATGATCCACAAACTGTGATCAAGAGTTTGCCGTCTCTCAATTCTTCAATCAGGATCTTCATACCACTGACAGTAAACATTCCATCCGTATTTACAAATCTAAAATAAACATTAAAGACTATCATAAAAGTATAGGATTCTGTGAACAAGACACATTTCTGGGAGCCAACCGAAGTGATTTATGACTTTAACTTATTATAGGGACTAAACCAAATCAGGAGGACATCCCTATGAATCTCCTTCAATTAAGTTCAAACCAGATACTTATTTGGGTCCAAAGGATTGAACTAGCTTTCCTTCAAAGAAAGAAAACTGACAGAATACTACCATCTTTTGGATAGCATATTTTTAATATTATGGCTTCTTCTTCTTTGGCCTCCTTGTCTCGAGAGACAATGGGTAAGCACCTGGAGGTGGTCAGTGGTTTGCAAAGCAGCGCCTGGAATGGCTATAAAGGCCAATTCTAGAGTGACAGACTCATCCACAGGTGCTGCAGATAAAATTGGTTGTTGGGGCTGTTACACAGTTGGCTCTCCCCTTGCGCTTCTGTCTCTTTTCCTGCCAACTGCTAAGTCTCTTCGACTCGCCACGCTTTAACCCCGCCTTTATGGTTGCCCGCCAGCTCTGGCGATCACTGGCAACTGACTCCCACGACTTGTGATCAATGTCACAGGACATCATGTCGCATTTGAAGACGTCTTTAAAGCGGAGACAAGGACGGCCGGTGGGTCTGATACCAGTGACGAGCTCGCTGTACAATGTGTCCTTGGGGATCTTGCCATCTTCCATACGGCCCACATGGCCAAGCCATCTCAGGCGCCACTGGTTTAGTAGGGTGTATATGCTGGGGATGTTGGCCGCCTCGAGGACTTCTGTGTTGGAGATACGGTCCTGCCACCTGATGCCAAGGATTCTCCGGAGGCAGCGAAGATGGAATGAATTGAGACGTCGCTCTTGGCTGACGTATGTTGTCCAGGCCTCGCTGCCGTAGAGCAAGGTACTGAGGACACAGGTTTGATACACTTGGACTTTTGTGTTCTGTGTCAGTGCGCCATTTTCCCACACTTTCTTGGCCAGTCTGGACATAGCAGAGTAAGCCTTTCCCATGCGCTTGCTGAATTCTGCATCGAGAGACAGGTTACTGGTGATAGTTGAGTCTAGGTAGGTGAACTCTTGAACCACTTCCAGAGTGTGGTCGCCGATATTTATGGATGGGGCATTTCTGACGTCCTGTCCCATGATGTTCGTTTTCTTGAGGCTGATGGTTAGGCCAAATTTGGTGCAGGCAGCCGCAATCCTGTCGATGAGTCCCTGCAGACACTCTTCAGTGTGAGATGTTAATGCAGCATCGTCAGCAAAGAGGAGTTCCCTGATGAGGACTTTCCGTACTTTGGTCTTCGCTCTTAGACGGGCAAGGTTGAAAAACCTGCCACCTGATCTTGTGTGGAGGAAAATTCCTTCTTTTGAAGACTTGAACGCATGTAAGAGCAGCAGGGAGAAGATCTCAAACAGTGTAGGTGCAAGAACACAGCCCTGTTTCACGCCACTCAGGATAGGAAAGAGGTCTGATGAGGCGCCACTATGCTGAATTGTGCCTTTCATATTATCATGGAATGAGGTGATGATACTTAGCAGCTTTGGTGGGCATCCGATCTTTTCTAGTAGTCTGAAGAGACCACGTCTGCTGACGAGGTCAAAGGCTTTGGTGAGATCAATGAAAGCAATGTAGAGGGGCATCTGTTGTTCGCGGCATTTCTCCTGTAGCTGGCGAAGGGAGAACAGCATGTGAATGGTGGATCTCTTTGCTCGAAAGCCACATTGTGCCTCAGGATAGACACGCTCAGCCAGCTTCTGGAGCCTGTTTAAGGCGACACGAGCGAACACTTTGCCCACTATGCTGAGCAGGGAGATTCCACGGTAGTTGTTGCAGTCACCGCGGTCACCCTTGTTCTTATAGAGGGTGATAATATTGGCATCGCGCATGTCCTCTGGTACTGCACCCTCGTCCCAGCACAGGCAAAGAAGTTCGTGCAGTGCTGAAAGAATAGCAGGGTAGGCACTCTTGATTATTTCAGGGGTAATGCCGTCCTTCCCAGGGGCTTATCCGCTAGCTAGAGAATCAATGGCATCACTGAGTTCTGATTTTGTTGGCTGTACGTCCAGCTCATCCATGACTGGCAGAGACTGGATTGCATTGAGGGCGGTCTCAGTGACAACATTTTACCTGGAGTACAGTTCCAGGTAGTGCTCCACCCAGCAGTCCATTTGCTTGTGTTGGTCAGTGATTGTGTCCCCTGATTTAGATTTGAGGGGGGCAATCTTCTTGATGGTTGGCCCAAAAGCTCTCTTAATGCCATCATACATTCCTCTGATATTTCCGGTGTCAGAGGCCAGCTGAATATGACTGCATAGGTGTTGCCAGTAGTCTTTTGCGCAGCGCCTGGCTGTTCTTTGTGCCACGCCTCTGGCAGCTTTAAGTGCTGCGGATGTTAAATCGCTGGGGGCTTTCTTGTAGTTCAGCAGTGCGATGCGCTTAGCGGCTATGACAGGTTCCAGCTCTTCAATGTGAGATTGAAACCAGTCTGCATTCCGCTTCACACGATTGCCATAGGTGGTTATTGCTGAGTCGTAGATGGCGTCTCTGATGTGGGCCCACTTTGTCCCTGCATCCCCTGAGGGAGTGTTTTGGAGGGCTTTTTCAAGTGAATTTAGAAACTTACATAACATCTGTGGATGAGAAATTCTGCTAGTATTGATGCGCGGGCGGCCCTTCTGCTTGGAGTGATGCAGCTTCTTTGGTTTGAGGCTAACCTTGCTGCACACCAGGGAGTGGTGGTGTCGCAGTCCGCACTGTGGAAGCTACGTGTGATTTGAACGCTGTTTAAAGAGGCTCGCCTTGTGACAATGAGGTCCAGCTGGTGCCAACAACGTGATCTTGGGTGCCTCCTCGAGACCTGGTGACAGGGTTTAGTGTGAAAGAATGAGTTGGTGATGCAGAGGTTACGATAGGTACACAACTCAAGCAGTCTCTGTCCATTCTCATTCATCCTTCCAATGTCATAGCGCCCAAGGCAGGAGGGCCATGAGTCATGGTCGGCCCCAACCCTGGCATTAAAGTCCCCCAGCAGGAATAGGTGTTTGGTGTTGGGGATGCTACTAATGATATTATGGAGTTCCTCGTAGAACTGGTCTTTAGCTTCAGGTGGGGAGCAGAGTGTTGGAGCAAAGATGCTGAGTAGGTGTACCAGACCAGAGGCGGTGAACAGTCGGATGGACAGTATGCGTTCCGAGCCATTTCAGGGTGGCTCTATCATGCTGAGCAAAGAGTTTCTGATGGCGAAGCTCACTCCGTACTGTCTTGGTTCTTCTGGATCCCTGCCCTGCCAGAAGAAGGTGTAGTCTTGCTCTCTTAGAGATCCGCTCGCGTGGAGGCGTGTCTCCTGAAGTGCTGCAATGTCCATATTGAATCTACTGAGCTCGTTGTTGATGATGACGGTCTTCCGAGAATCGTTGATTTGTGTAAGCTCTTCAGACAGGCCAGGACACATAGTTCTGACATTCCAGTTTGCAAAACGAAGGGCTGGTACCTTCTTTCCTTTTTTGGTTGTGCTGTTTGGGGCGGTGTTATAGTCCACTTGTCGGGCAATGACCCTGAGCTCCAAGCACCCATTGAAGTAGGTGGACTGTGGCGGGACAGAATCTTACTGACCGGGAGCTGCCCGGTTTGAGGCGGGCGGTAGCTGTCCAGTGAGATGCGATGACCTCTCCCACCGACAAAGGCAACCCGTGGCGCCCAATCTCTACGCCAATTAAGCTGGACTTATAACCCGTAACTGCTGCCTTCCGTGTTGATTTGGTCGCTGTGAGGCGACTATGGAGTGACCACTCCATGGCGCATGCCTGGGCGTATGTATGGAGGTTTTGAGTTGCCCAAGCGTCAATTCCATTTTATTGTTTTATTATCTATAGTTGTGTTTTATGGTAGGTTGAACCCTCTTTGTGGGTCAATCAGCCTACATTTATCAATACCATCAATTCATTAAATTCATGCCTACCTTTTACTGATGTCACACAGGATATTTCAATGTGTGTGTTTATCTTCCAAGTCCCTGGCAACAGAAATTCTATTCTAGCATTCTATTCTAGCAGGGACCTTGAAAGTTTTTAACTCTACCTTCTTAAAGGGGAATGTCAGTGAGTCTTGAAAATGGACCATTTATTCAATCTTTAATTCTAAAAGGTATAATATATTAACTATATCTAAATACCTAATTAAGCCTACTATATCTATATTCTGTCACAGTACATTGGCCTCTGGGCGGGAGGGACATCCTCCAACTTCCCCACCGCTGGTAAAGTGGCATGGCAGTGGGAGGATGACAGGCACTCCAACCCACCCTCCCCCACCTTTCCCCCCCACCATTTTACAGCCCTCCCCCACCACCTCCCAGTCTGTCCCGAGAGAGTTGGTAAAATCCAGTCCATGATATGACGTGCTGAAAATGTTTTATTTACAGAAGAAATAGGAGCAGGACTAGGTCAATCGGCGCCTTGAGCATGCTCCACCAGTCAGTAAGATCATGGTAAGATCATGGCTGATCTGATTGTGGCCTAAACTCCACTTTCCTGCCTGCACCCCCCTGCCCCCTCCCCCCATAACCCTTGACTCCCTTGTAGATCAAACATCTGTCGAACTCAGTCTTGAATAGATTCAATGACCCTGCCTTCACTGCTCTCTGGTGTAAAGAGTTCCAAAGATTAACAACCCTCTGTGAGAAGAAATTCCTCCTCACATCCATCTTAATTGGGAGACTTAATACTGAAACTGTGTCCCCTTGTTCTGGATTCCCCTATGAGTCATAGTGTCATAGAGTCGTACAGCATAGAAACAGGCCCTTCAGCCCACCGCGTCCATGCCGACCATAATGCCTATATAGACTAATCCCACCTGCCTGCATTAATTCCATATCCCTCTATGTCTTGCTCATTCACGTACCTGTCCAGACGCCTCTTAAATGTCGCTACTGTTCCTGCCTCCACCACCTCCTCAGGCAACTCATTCCAGATACTCACTATTCTCTGTGTGAAAAAGTTACCCCTTTGATCCCCTTTAAACCTCCTCCCTCTCACCTTAAATCTATGCCCTCTAGTTTTAGTCACCCCTACCATGGGTAACACACTCTGGCTCTCTACCCTATCTATGCCTCTCATAATTTTATATACCTCTATCATGTCTCCTCTCAGCCTCCTTCGCTCCATGGAAAACAGACCCAGCCTATCCAATCTCTCTTGATAACTCAAGCCCTCCAAACCAGGCAACATCCTTGTGAATTTTTTCTGCACCCTCTCTTGCTTAATCACATCCTTCCTGTAGTGTGGCGACCAGAACTGCACATGGTACTCCAAATGCGGCCTAACCAATGTTATGTACAACTGTAACATGACGTCCCAACTCTTGTACTCAATGCCTCGGCTGATGAAGGCAAGCATGCCATACGCCTTCTTCACCACCCTGTCTACCTGTGTTGCCACTTTCAGGGAACTATGTACTTGCACCCCAGGCGGAGTTCCGGACCGGTAAGTATAAAAAACTTACCTCGGGGATTCGCGGCCGACATTCACGGAGAAGACTCTGAGGGCGGAGTTCCGGACCGGTAAGTTACCTCGGGTGGGGGAAAAAAAACCTGAAAAAATGACGTCACAGGAAAGCTGTGATCTGATTGGCTGGTAGGGAATCTGCACCGAATTTGAAAATAAAACTGATAAAAATTGATTAAAACCTTAATTAACTAATTAATAAGTAGAGTAACTAAACCAGAGGTAGGAGATTACTGTATTTAGTCAGCATTTAGTATTTATTGTAGAAATCTAGCACTCGGGACCACATAGTTAAGTGTATCATAATTTAGTCAAGATTTAATAAGTATTTATTTATTTTAAATTAATTTATTAATTAGTGATAGAAATGCCAGTTAGAGGGGTGAAGTGCTTCACCTGTGAGATGTGGGAAGTCCGTGACGCTTCCAGCGTTCCGGGCGACTACATCTGCAGGAAGTGTACCCAGTTGCAGCTCCTCACAGTAAGCATGGATCGGTTGGAGCGGCAACTGGATGCACTTAGGGGCATGCAGGTGGCGGAAAGCATCACAGACAGGAGTTTTAGAGAAGTGGTTACACCCAAGGTGCAGGTTGATAGATAGGTGACCGCTAGAAGGGGCAGGCAGTCAGTGCAGGAATCCCCTGTGGCTATCCCCCTCTCTAACAAGTATACCGTTTTGGATACTGTTGGGGTGGATGGCTTATCAGGGAAAAACAGCAGCAGCCAGACCAGTGGCACCACGGATGGTACTGTTGTTCAGCAGGGAGGTACAAAGTGCAGAAGAGCAATAGTGACAGGGGACTCTAGTCAGGGGCACAGATAGGCACTTCTGTGGACGTGAAAGAGACTCGAGGATGGCATGTTGCCTCTCTGGTGCCAGGGTCAAAGATGTCTCTGAATGGACAGGGGGCATTCTGAAGGGGGAGGGTGAACAGCCAGAGGTTGTGGTACACATCGGTACCAATGACATAGGCAGGAAGAGTGATGAGGTCCTGCAGGGGGAGTTTAGGGAGTCAGGTAGCAAATTAAAAAACAGGACCTCCAGGGTTGTAATCTCTGGATTACTCCCTGTGCCACGTGCCAGTGAGGCGAGAAATCGGAAGATAGTGCAGCTAAACACGTGGCTGAGCAGCTGGTGTAGAAGGGAGGGTTTCAGATATCTGGATCATTGGGCTTTCTTCAGGGACAGATGGGACTTGTACAAGAAGGATGGGTTGCATCTAAACTGGAGGGGCACTAATATCCTGGCTGCAAGGTTTGCTAGCGTCACTCGGGAGGAATTAAACTAGTGTGGCAGGGGGGTGGGAACCAGAGCAGTAGGACAGCTAGTGAAATAAATGAGGAGGACATCGTAAATAAGGCCAGTAGGACTAAGAGGAAGAGCAGGCAGGGAGATGTTGCTGAGCACAGCGGGACTGGTGGTCTGAAGTGCATTTGTTTCAATGCGAGAAGTATAACAGGTAAGGCAGATGAACTTAGAGTTTGGATTAGTACTTGGAAATATGATGTTGTTGCTATTACAGAGACTTGGTTGAGGGAAGGGCAGGATTGGCAGCTAAATGTTCCGGGATTTAGAAGCTTCAGGCGGGATAGAGAGGGATGTAAAAATGGTGGGGGAGTTGCATTACTGGTTAATGAGAATATCACAGCTGTACTGTGGGAGGACACCTCAGAGGGGTCATGCAGCGAGGCAATATGGGTGGAGCTCAGGAATAGGAAGGGTGCAGTCACGATGTTGGGGGTTTACTACAGGCCTCCCAACAGCCAGCGGGAGGTAGAGGAGCAGATATGTAGACAGATTTTGGAAAGATGTAAAGGTAACAGGGTTGTGGTGGTGGGTGATTTTAACTTCCCCGATATTGACTGGGACTCACTTAGTGCTCGGGGCTTGGATGGGGCAGTATTTGTGAGGAGCATCCAGGAGGGCTTCTTGAAACAGTATGTAGATCATCCAACTAGGGATGGGGCCATTCTGGACCTGGTATTGTGGAATGAGCCCAGCCAGGTGGTCGAAGTTTCAGTGGGGGAGCATTTCGGGAGCAGTGACCATAATTCCATAAGTTTTAAGGTACTTGTGGATAAGGATAAGAGTAGTCATCGGCTGAAGGTGCTAAATTGGGGGAAGGATAATTATAACAATATTAGGCAGGAACTGAAGAATTTAGATTGGGGGCGGCTGTTTGAGGGTAGGTCAACATCTGACATGTGGGAGTCTTTCAAACGTCAGCTGATTAGAATCCAGGACCAGCATGTTCCTGTGAGGAAGAAAGACAAGTTTGGTAAGTTTCGGGAAGCTTGGATAATGCGGGATATTGTGAGCCTAGTCAAAAAGAAAAAGGAAGCATTTGTAAGGGCTGGAAGGCGAGGAACAGATGAAACACTTGAGGAATATAAAGACAGTAAGAAGGAACTTAAGCAAGGAGTCAGGAGGGCTAAAAGGGGTCATGAAAAGTCCTTGGCAAACAGGATTAAGGAAAATCCCAAGGCTTTTTATACGTATATAAAGAGCAAGAGGGTAACCAGGGTAAGGGTTGGCCCACTCAAGGACAGAGATGGGAATCTATGTGTGGAGCCAGAGGAAATGGGCGAGGTGCTAAATGAGTACTTTGCATCAGTATTCACCAAAGAGAAGGACTTGGTGGATGATGAGCCTAGGGAAGGGAGTGCAGATAGTCTCAATCATCTCATTATCTAAAAGGAGGAGGTGTTGGGTGTCTTGCAAAGAATTAAGGTAGATAAGTCCCCAGGGCCTGATGGGAGCTCCCCTAGAATACTGAGGGAGGCAAGGGAAGAAATTGCGGAGTCCTTGACAGAAATCTTTGCATCCTCATTGGCTACAGGTGAGTTCCCAGAGGACTGGAGAATAGCCAATGTTGTTCCTTTGTTTAAGAAGGGTGGCAAGGATAATCCAGGAAATTATAGGCCGATGAGTCTTACGCCAGTGGTAGGGAAACTATTAGAAGAGGATTCTTCGGGACAGGATTTACTCCCATTTGGAAACAAACAATCTTATTAGCGAGAGGCAGCATGGTTTTGTGAAGGGGAGGTCGTGTCTCACTAATTTGATTGAGTTTTTTGAGGAAGTGACGAAGATGATTGATGAAGGAAGGACAGTGGATGTTGTCCAAATGGACTCAGTAAAGCCTTTGACAAGGTCCCGCATGGCAGACTGGTACAAAAGGTGAAGTCACACGGGATTAGAGGTGAGTTGGCATGATGGATACAGGACTGGCTCTGTCAAAGAAGACAGAGGGTAGCAGTGGAAGGGTGTTTTTCTGAATGGAGGGATGTGACTAGTGGTGTTCCACAGGGATCAGTGCTGGGACCTTTGCTGTTTATAGTATATATAAATGATTGAGGGAAATGTAGCTGGTCTGATTAGTAAGTTTGCGGACGACACAAAGGTTGGTGGAGTTGCGGATGATGATGAGGATTGTCAGAGGATACAGCAGGATATAGATCGGTTGGAGACTTGGGCGGAGAAATGGCAGATGGAGTTTGGAAAAACTCGGATTGTTTTCACTGGAACGACGGAGGTGGAGGGTTGACCTGATAGAGGTTTACAAAGTTATGAGCGGCATAGACAGAGTGGATAGTCAGTAGCTTTTTCCCAGGGTGGAAGAGACAGTTACTAGGGGACATAGGTTTAAGATGCGAGGGGCAAGTTTAGAGGGGATGTGCGAGGCAAGATTTTTTTTTACACAGAGGGTGGTGAGTGCCTGGAACTTGCTGCCAGGGGAGGTGGTGGAAGCAGCTACGATAGCGACGTTTAAGAGACATCTTGACAAATACATGAATAGGAAGGGAATAGAGGGATATGGGCCCCGGAAGTGCAGAGGGTGTTAGTTTAGGAAGGCATCAAGATCGGCGCAGGCTTGGAGGGCATAATGGCCTGTTCCTGTGCTGTACTGTTCTTTGTTCTTTGTTTCTGTTCTCTGCTCAACAACCCAGGGCCTTGCCATTCACTGTATATGTCCTGCCCTGGTTTAACTTCCCAAAATGCATCACTTCCCACTTGTCTGTGTTAATTCCATTTGCCACTCCCTTGCCAACTTTCTCAGTTGATCTATATCCTGTTGTAACCTTAAACAACCTTCTTCACTGTCCACTGTACCACCAATTTTGGTGTCATCTGCAAACTTACTAATCATGCCCCTTACATTCACATCCAAGTCATTAATATATATGACAAACAACAGAGGGCCCAGCACTGATCCCTGCGGCACACCACTGGTCACCGGTCCCCAATCTGAGAAACAACCCTCCACTACCACCCTCTGCCTCCAATCACCAAGCCAATTTTGTATCCAATTTGCTAGCTCACCCTGGATCCCATGTGTTCGAACCTTCTGGACCAGCCTACCATGCGGGACCTTGTCAAAGGCCTTGCTAAAGCCCATGTAGACAACGTCCATCACTCTGCCCTCGTCAATCCTCTTGGTCACCTCCTCGAAAAACTCAGTCAAATTCGTGAGACATGATTTCCCACGCACAAAGCCATGCTGATTATCCCTAATCAGACCATGCCTTTCCAGATGCTTATAAATCCTGTCTCTCAGAATCCCTTCCAATAACTTTTCCACCACTGATGTGAGGCTCACTAGCCTGTAGTTCCCAGTTTATCCCTGCTGCCCTTCTTAAATAAAGGCACAACATTAGCTATCCTCCAGTCTTCCAGTACCTCACCCGTGGCTAACGATGATACAAAAATCTCTGCCAGGGCCCCAGCAATCTCCTCCCTTGCTTCCCATAGCATCCTTGGATGCACCTAGTCAGGCCCTGGGGATTTATCCACCTTAATGCACTTCAAAACCTCCAACACCTCCTCCTTTGTAATGTTGATATGCTCCAGGATATCGGTGTTCCCTCCCTTGAACTCACTAGCTTCCATGACCGTCTCCACGGTAAATACGGACGAGGAATATTAATTTCAGACCCGCCCATTTCCCGTGGCTCCACACATAGATTGCAACACTGATCCTTAAGGGGACCTACTCTCTCCCTAGCTACCGTTTTACTCTTTATACACTTATAGAATCTTTTCGGATTCTCCTTTATCTCATCTGCCAGGGAAATCTCATGGCCCCTTTTCGCCCTCCTAATTTCCTTCTTAAGTGTACGCCTACATCCCCTATACTCCTCGAGGGACTCACTCAATCCCAGCTGCCTTTACCTGACATATGCCTCCTTCTTTGTCCTGTCCAGACCCTCAATATCCCTCATCAACCAAGGTTCCCTAAACTTGCCAGCCTTGCCCTTCTATCTAACAGGAACATGCCGGCCCTGAACTCTTCCTCTCTCACTTTTAAAAGCCTCCCACTTGCCAGATGTCCCTTTACCTGTAAACAGCCTCTCCCATTCAACTTTTGAGAGTTCCTGTCTGATGCCATCGAAATTAGCCTTCCCCCAATTTAGGACTTCAACCTGAGGACCAGTCCTATCCTTTTCCATAACTATCTTGAGTTATGGTCACTGGTCCCAAAGTGCTCCTCCACTGACACATCAACCACCTGCCCATCCTCATTTCCTCAGAGGAAGTCGAGTGTAGCCCCTTCTCTAGTAGGGCCATGCACATACTGCTTCAGAAAACTATCCTGGACACACTTAACAAATTCTTCCCCATCTGATCCCTTAGCACTAAGGCAGTCCCAGTCAATATTAGGGAAGTTAAAATCACCTACTATTACAACCCTATAATTTCTACATCTACTGTGATTTCCCTACATATCTGTTCCTCCACTTCCCTCTGACTATTGGGTGACCTATAGTATAATCCCATCAAAGTGATCACCCCTTTCTTATTTCTAAGTTCTACCCATATGGCCTCACTGGAGGGGAAACATCCTCTCATAATTTATCCTGTCAAGCCCCCTCTGAATCTTATGTTTCAATAAGATCATCTCTCACTCTTCTAAACTCTAATAAATATAGGCCCAACCTGCTCAACATTTCCTCATAGTACAAACCTTTCATCCCAGGAATCAGCCTAGTGAAGATTCTCTGAACTGCTTCAAATGCAAGTATATCCTTCCTTAAATAAGGAGACCAAAACTGTACTTAGTACTCTAGGTGTAGTCTCACCAATGCCCTGTAGAGTTACAGCAAGACATCCCTACTTTTATATTTCATCCCTCTTGCAATAAAGTCCAACATTTCTTTTGCCTTCCTAATTACTTGTTGTACCTGCATACTAACATTTTGTGATTCATGTACAAGGAAACCCAGATCCCTCTGTACTACAGCATTCTGCAGTCTGTTTCCATTTACATAATATTCAGCTTTTCTAATTTTCCTGCCAAAGTGAACAACCTCACATTTTCCCACATTATACTCCATCTGCCAAATTTTTTCCCATTCACTTAACCTATCTATATCTCTGTGCAGACATTTTGTGTCCTCCTCACAACTTGCTTTCCTACCTATCTTTGTAACATCCACAAATTTGGCGACAATACTCAGTCCCTTCATCCAAGTCATTAATATAGATCAAAAATAGTTGAGGCCCCAGCACTGATTCCTGTGGCCCTCCAGTTGCAGTTTGCTAACCTGAAAATACCTCATTTATCCAGACTCTCTGTTTTCTGTTAGTAAGCCAATCCTTTATCCAAGCTAATATTACCCCAACACCATAAATTCCTGTGCAGTAACCTTTTATGTGGCACCTTATCGAATGCCTTTTGGAAATCCAAATAAACCACATCTACTCGTTCCCCTTTATCCTACTTGTTACATTCTCAAAGAACTCTAATAAATTTGTCAAACACGATTTCCCTTTTATAAAACCATGCTGACTCTGCCTGATTGCATTATGATTTTCTAAATGTTTTGCTACTACTTCCTTAATAATGGATTCCAGCATTTTCCCTATGACAGATGTTAGATTAACTGGCCTATCGTTTCCTGGTTTCTGTTCCCCGCCCCCCACAATTTCTTAAATAGAGAAGTTTCATTTGCGATTTTCCAATCCACTGGGACCTTGCCAGAATCTAGGGAATTTTGGAAGATTACAACCAATGCATCCACAATCTCTTCAGCCACTTATTTTAAGATCCTAGGATGCAGGCCATCAGGTCCAAGGTGCTTGTCAGCCTCAGTCCCATTAGTTTTCCTAGTACTTTTTCTCTAGTGATAGTGATTTTTTTAAGTTCCTCCCCTGCTTTTGCTCCCTGATTTTCTGCTCTTCTTTCTTTTTGTGTCTTCTATTGTGAAGACTGAAGAGGTATTTTGTATCTCAGTCTCTACCATTTCCTTGTTTTCCATTATTCATTCCCAGTCTCATCCTCTAATAGACCAACACTTATTTTAGCTACTCTCTTCCTTTTTATATATTTGTATAAGCTTTTACTGCCTGCTTTTATATTTCCTGCTAGTTTACTCTCATATTCTAATTTCTCCTTCTTTATTTTCTAGTCATCCTCTGCTGGTTTCTAAAATTTTCCCAATCTTCTGGCCTACCACTAATCTTTGCAGCATTGTACACTGTTTCTTTCAAATTTGATACCATCCTTAGCTTCCTTAGTTAGCCACGGATAGTACAATGCTCTCATGGAGCCATTTTTTCTCAATGGAATGTATTTTTGTTGAGAGTTCTGAAATATCTCCTGAAATGTCTGCCACTGATTCTCTACTGTCTTACCTTTTAACCTATTTTCGCAGTCAACCTTAGCCAATTCTATCTTCATACCCCTGTAATTGCCTTTATTTAAGTTTAAGACACTAGTTTCAGACCCAAACTTCTCACTCTCAAACTAAATGTGAAATTCTATCATGTTAAGATCAGTCTTGCTTGGAGGATCCTTTACTATGTGGTCATTAATTAATCCTGTCTCATTATACATTACCAGGTCTAAAATAGCCTGCTCCCGGGTTGGTTCCAGAATGTATTGTTTGAAGAAACTGTCCCCAATACATTCTATGAACTCATCCTCTCGACTACCTTTGCTAATTTGATTTATCCAATCTATATGAAGATTAAAATCACCCATGATTATTGCAATACCTTTCCTACAAGCCCCCATTATTTCTTGATTTATATTCTGTCCTACAGTGTGGCTATTGGTAGGGGGCCTATAAACTACTCCCACTAGTGACTTATTCCCTTTGCTATTTCTTATCTCCACCTAAATTGATTCTACATCTTGATCTTCTGAGTCAAGATCATTTCTCATAACTGTACCGATCTCATCCATTATTAACAGAGCTACCCCACTTCCTTTTCCTTTCTTTCTATCCTTCCAAAATGTCAAATACCCTTGAATATTTAGTTCCCAGCCTTGGTCACTTTGCAACCATGTCTTTGTAATGGTTATCATATCATACTCATTTATTTCTATTTGTGTATCAATTCATTAATCTTTGCTAGCAAAGAGCCATTCATTCTGGCTTTTTACCATTTTTCCCTCCTCTGACCTTATTTGCTGGTGCACTCTTACATTTGTACACTCTATCCTTTCCTGTCACATATCATTACCCATAATCGCTATCCTGCACTATTGCCTTTCCTTTCCCATTAACTACCTAAATTTCCCCTCACCCGAACCCTCCCCCCCACAATTTCATTTAAAGCCCTCTCAACAGCCCTGTTTATACAATTCACCAGGACACTGCTCCCAGCATGGTTCAAGTGAAGTCCATCCCAACAATACAGCTCCCTTTTTCCCCAGTACTGGTACCAATGCCCCATGATTTGAAACCCATTTCACCCACCCCAATCTTTGAGCCATCCATTCAACTCTGATCTTATTTACCCGATGCCAAATTGCTCATGGCTCAGGTTGTCATCCAGAAATTATTACCTTTATGATTCTGCTTTTTAACTTAGCCCCGAGCTGTTAACACCCCCTCAGCAGACCCTCTTTCTTGGTCCTACCCATGTTGTTGGTACCCACATAGACCATGACAACTGGAACCTTCCCTTCCCACTCCAAGTTCCTCTCCAGCCCCGAGGAGATGTCCTTAACTCTGGCATTGGGGCAGGCAACACAGCCTTCAGGACTTACACTCTCGGCTACAGAGAACAATATCTATCCCTCTAATGACACTGTCTCCTACTACTCCCCCCACTTGAATGGCCCCCCTGAACCATGGTGTTGTCGTCAGTTTGCTCATCTTCCCTGCAGTCCCTGTTTACATCCACACAAGCTGCAAAACCTCGAACCTGTTGGAGAAGTGCAAGGGCTGAGCCTCCTCCATTGCTAGCTTCTGGAACCGTGTAGTTGCCTCACTCGTAGTCACACCCTCATGTCCCTGAGAATGGGCCAAATCTGAAGTACTGAGCCCAAGGGGTGTGACTGCCTCCCAGAACAAAGTGTCCAAGTAAAGTTCCCCCTCCCTGATGCATTGCAGTATCCAAATCTTGGACTCCAGCCCATCAAATCTGAGCCAAAGTTCCTCAAGCTGTCGGCACTTACTGCAGATGTGGTTGCAGTGGATCACACTAGTGTCCACCAGCTCCCATATATGCTACAGCTGGAACACATTACCTGCCCTGTCATCTCTATTGCATGTTATTTAGCTAATTAGGTTTCAAGTTTAGAACTTACTTCTTTGGGCCTCCTTATCTCGAGAGACAATGGATACGCGCCTGGAGGTGGTCAGTGGTTTGTGAAGCAGCGCCTGGAGTGGCTATAAAGGCCAATTCTGGAGTAACAGGCTCTTCCACAGGTGCTGCAGAGAAATTTGTTTGTTGGGGCTGTTGCACAGTTGGCTCTCTCCTTGCGCCTCTGTCTTTTTTCCTGCCAACTACTAAGTCTCTTCGACTCGCCACAATTTAGCCCTGTCTTTATGGCTGCCCGCCAGCTCTGGCGAATGCTGGCAACTGACTCCCACGACTTGTGATCAATGTCACACGATTTCATGTCGCGTTTGCAGACGTCTTTATAACGGAGACATGGACGGCCGGTGGGTCTGATACCAGTGGCGAGCTCGCTGTACAATGTGTCTTTGGGGATCCTGCCATCTTCCATGCGGCTCACATGGCCAAGCCATCTCAAGCGCCGCTGACTCAGTAGGGTGTATAAGCTGGGGATGTTGGCCGCTTCAAGGACTTCTGTGTTGGAGATATAGTCCTGCCACCTGATGCCAAGTATTCTCCGAAGGCAGCGAAGATGGAATGAATTGAGACGTCGCTCTTGGCTGGCATACGTTGTCCAGGCCTCGCTGCCGTAGAGCAAGGTACTGAGGACACAGGCCTGATACACTCGGACTTTTGTGTTCCGTGTCAGTGCGCCATTTTCCCACACTCTCTTGGCCAGTCTGAACATAGCAGTGGAAGCCTTACCCATGCGCTTGTTGATTTCTGCATCTAGAGACAGGTTACTGGTGATAGTTGAGCCTAGGTAGGTGAACTCTTGAACCACTTCCAGAGCGTGGTCGCCAATATTGATGGATGGAGCATTTCTGACATCCTGCCCCATGATGTTCGTTTTCTTGAGGCTGATGGTTAGGCCAAATTCATTGCAGGCAGACGCAAACCTGTCGATGAGACTCTGCAGGCATTCTTCAGTGTGAGATGTTAAAGCAGCATCGTCAGCAAAGAGGAGTTCTCTGATGAGGACTTTCCGTACTTTGGACTTCGCTCTTAGACGGGCAAGGTTGAACAACCTGCCCCCTGATCTTGTGTGGAGGAAAATTCCTTCTTCAGAGGATTTGAACGCATGTGAAAGCAGCAGGGAGAAGAAAATCCCAAAAAGTGTGGGTGCGAGAACACAGCCCTGTTTCACACCACTCAGGATAGGAAAGGGCTCTGATGAGGAGCCACCATGTTGAATTGTGCCTTTCATATTGTCATGGAATGAGGTGATGATACTTAGTAGCTTTGGTGGACATCCGATCTTTTCTAGTAGTCTGAAGAGACCACGTCTGCTGACGAGGTCAAAGGCTTTGGTGAGATCAATGAAAGCAATGTAGAGGGGCATCTGCTGTTCACGGCATTTCTCCTGTATCTGACGAAGGGAGAACAGCATGTCAATAGTCGATCTCTCTGCACGAAAGCCACACTGTGCCTCAGGGTAGACGCGCTCGGCCAGCTTCTGGAGCCTGTTCAGAGCGACTCGAGCAAAGACTTTCCCCACTATGCTGAGCAGGGAGATTCCACGGTAGTTGTTGCAGTCACCGCGGTCACCTTTGTTTTTATAGAGGGTGATGATGTTGGCATCGCGCATGTCCTGGGGTACTGCTCCCTCGTCCCAGCACAGGCATAGCAGTTCATGTAGTGCTGAGAGTATAGCAGGCTTGGCACTCTTGATTATTTCAGGGGTAATGCTGTCCTTCCCAGGGGCTTTTCCGCTGGCTAGGGAATCAATGGCATCACTGAGTTCCGATTTGGTTGGCTGTATGTCCAGCTCATCCATGACTGGTAGAGGCTGGGCTGCATTGAGGGCAGTCTCAGTGACAGCATTCTCCCTGGAGTACAGTTCTAGGTAGTGCTCAACCCAGCGGTCCATCTATTGCATGTTATTTAGCTAATTAGGTTTCAAGTTTAGAACTATCAATGATAATTTGTTAAGTTATATTAAGTGGTTTAACTAGTTAAGTTACAAATTTAATACAATGCATATATCTCCCCTGTACCAGTTTAAACTATTGTCCCCATTTAGAAAGGGGGAAAACCTTATAACTCAGCAACCAGTCACTTACCTGCTCACCTAATTAATGCCTCTGGGCTTCAGCTCTCAGTTCTCACTGTCTTTGGCTCCCTCTCTTAGATCACTGCTTGTTCTGTAAAAGAACAGAATAGCACCTCCTCCCTCACTGCACTGAATTGCAACACTTACCAAATTCCCAAGTTGAGCACTCAGTCTCACAGCACTCAAGTTGAACAGAAATTTGTATATGTACTTCATGCATTAGCAAAGCATCCTGTACTTATACTAGCTGAAATTCCAAAGACCTGAGTCAGGCCCTGCTGCCTAGGGAACCAGTTCTAACTAGCTGTCTAATTAACTGTGTAGCTGACACTAGCAGGCAGCTTGTTTACCACTGACTAAGACTGAAGGAAACTACAATTTAATGTTAAAGTTGGGTTAAAATGCCAAATGCAAACTCGACTAGATTTTAGAAAGAGATCAACCCTTGAAATTCCCACATTTATCAAATTCCCAGGTTAAGCACTCGGTCTCACGGCACTCAGTTGAGCCAAACTTTGTGCTACTTATGACGTTTTTCCATTTTAGTCACAGTTCAGCTTACAAGTAATGAGGGAAATGCACATTAATGAGCTATTTTCATTGCTGCCAACAGCAGTCTATTTAACTCTCAGCTTTGCACAGACTTTTGCCCAGAGGTGCTACTAACAGCAACTTAGTGGTGACAAAACAGAGGCAACATGCCAACATTTTCTGATTTTTGCTGAAATACTGTCAGCTTTCCAAAAATAAAGACCTCAATCCTAACAAGGCTCAGTCCCAGTTATAATAATGCCAGTGTCAAGAAGCTTTAATTCTTTGGATCTTGCTCAAGCTCATGGAATAGTCCTGTTAGATCTCAGGAAAAAACACGGTCATTGTAATGCTGGGGCATTGAGCTGCAATGATGGCAAAAGCACTAAAGTGCCAGGAGGATATATAAAAATATATATTTATCTGACAGCACATATCCAGTATTTTTTGGACTGTGGCACACCAGCTAGTGATTAGCTTTAGTACTAATGCCAATAATAAAAATAATAATCCGTGTCAAGTGCAGATGAGAAAAATCATTATGCTAAGCAGCTGCATTTCATCCTCATAATTCTGGATAAAGGTCAATTTTCTTCCAGAATCATAGAATGACACAGTACAGAGGGAGGCCATTCAGCCCATCATGCCTGTGCAAGCTCTTTGATAGAACTGTTCAATCAATCCCATTTCCCTGCTCTCCCCAACCCCCAATTGGCCTGTATTTTATTTCCCTTAAAGTATTTATCCAATTCCGTTTTGAATGTTACTATTGAATCTGCTTCTATCACCCTTTCCGGCAGTGCATTCCAGATCACTGTGTTAATCAAAAATGTTACCCCGTGTTGCCTCTGGTCCTTTTGTCAATCAGCATAAATCTGTGTCCTCTGGTTATGGGCCTTTCTGCCACTGAAAGCAATTCCTTCTTATTTACTCTTATCAAAATAATTCATGATTTTGAACACCACTATCAAATCTTCTCTTAACCTTCTCTGCTTTAAGGAGAACAACCCTAGCTTCTCCAGTATCTCCACATAACTGTAGTTCCTCATTCCTGGTATCATTCGAGTAAATCTCTTCTGCACTTTCTCCAAGGCCATGACATCCTTCCGAAAGTTATGGTGCCCATAACTGAATATACTACTCCAGCTGGGGCCTTAACAGTGTCTTATAAAGATTTAAGATAACCTCCTTGCATTTGTACTCCTTGCATCTATTCATAAAGCCAAGGATCCCATATCCTTTTTTAACAGCCTTCTCAACTTGTCCTACTACCTTCAAAATTTGTATACATACACCCCCAGGTTTCTCTTTTCCTGTGTCCCATTTAAATTTGTACCATTCAGTTTATATTGCTATTCCCATTCTTCCTACCAAAATGTATCACTTCACACTACCCTGTGTTAAATATCATTTGCGATATGCCTGCTCATTTCACCAGTCTGTCTATATCCTCCTGAAGTCTGTTACTATCCTCCATGTGATTTATTGCATTTCCAAGTTTTTTATCAACTGCAAACTTAGAAATTATGCCCTGTATACCCAGGTACAGGTCATCAATATCTATCAGAAAGAGAAGTGGTCCTAATACCAGCCCCTGGGGACCACCACTGTATACTTCCCTCCGGTCTGAAAATCAATTATTCACCTCTGCTCTCTGCTTTCTGTCCCTTAGCCAATTTCATTTCTGCTACAATAATCTATATCCAGAAAAGAATGCAGACCATAAAGGTACATTTAACAGTGTAGATAATGATTGCTGCAAACACACAATCAAAGAGAAAATTCAAAGCCACCCATCTGCAATATTATGTGTTTCTTATTCGTTCTTGGGATGTGAGCAAGGCGAGGCAATCCCTGATTGCCCTTGATAAGGTGTTGGAGAGCCACCTTCTTGAACTGTTGCAGTCCATCTCGTGTAGATATACCCACACTGATGATAGGGAAGGAGTTCCAGGATTTTGACCCAGCAACAGTGAAGGAATAGCAACATATTTCCGAGTCAGGAGGGGAACTTGCAGGTGGTGGTTTTCCTATGCCTCTGCTGCTCTTGTCCTTCTAACTGATAGAGGTCGCAGGTTTGCAGGATGCTGTCGAAGGAGGCTTGGCGAGTTGCTACAGTGTATCTTGTATTTGGTACACAGTTCTGCTGCTGTGCACTGGTGGTGGAGGGAGTAAATGTTTAAGTCAGTGGATAGAGTTACAAACAAATGGGCTGCTTTGTCTTGGATGGTGTTGAGATTCATGAGTGTTGTTGGAGTTGCAGTCATCCAGGCAAGTATTCCATCACAATCCTGACGTGTGCCTTGCAGATGATGGAAGTCAAAAGTTGAGTTACTGACCACAGAATTCCCAGATTCAGACCTGCTCTTATAGCCACAGTATTTATATGGCTGGTCCAGTTAAGTTTCTAATCAATGGTAAGCCCTAGGATGTTGATAGTGGGAGATTCAGCAATGGTAATACCGTTGAATGTCAAGGGGAGATGGTTAGATTCTCTCTTGTTGGAGATGGTCATTGCTTGGTTCTTAAGTGGTCCGTGTTCCTGTGAGGAAGAAGGATAAGTTTGGCAAGTTTCGGGAACCTTGGATAACGCGGGATATTGTGAGCCTAGTCAAAAAGAAAAAGGAAGCATTCATAAGGGCTGGAAGGCTAGGATCAGACAAATCCCTTGAGGAATATAAAGAAAGTAGGAAGGAACTTAAGCAAGGAGTCAGGAGGGCTAAAAGGGTTCATGAAAAGTCATTGGCAAACAGGATTAAGGAAAATCCCAAGGCTTTTATACGTATATAAAGAGCAAGAGGGTAACGAGGGAAAGGGTTGGCCCACTCAAGGACAGAGAAGGGAATCTATGTGTGGAGCCAGAGGAAATGGGCGAGGTACTAAATGAGTACTTTGCATCAGTATTCACCAAAGAGAAGGACTTGGTGGATGATGAGCCTAGGGAAGGGAGTGTAGATAGTCTCAGTCGTCTCATTGTCAAAAAGGAGGAGGTGTTGGGTGTCTTGCAAAGCATTAAAGTAGTTAAGTCCCCAGGGCCTGATGGGATCTACCCCAGAATACTGAGGGAGGCAAGGGAAGAAATTGCTGGGGCCTTGACAGAAATCTTTGCATCCTCATTGGCTACAGGTGAGGTCCCAGAGGACTGGAGAATAGCCAATGTTGTACCTTTGTTTAAGAAGGGTAGCAAGGATAATCCAGGAAATTATAGGCCAGTGAGCCTTACGTCAGTGGTAGAGAAATTATTAGAGAGGATTCTTCGGGACAGCATTTACTGCCATTTGGAAACAAACAAACTTATTAGCGAGAGGCAGCATGGTTTTGTGAAGGGGAGGTCGTGTCTCACTAATTTGATTGAGTTTTTTGAGGAAGTGACAAAGATGATTGATGAAGGAAGGGCAGTGGATGTTATCTATATTGTCTTCAGTAAAGCCTTTGACAAGGTCCCTCATGGCAGACTGATACAAAAGGTGAAGTCACATGGGATCAGAGGTGAGCTGGCAAGATGAATACAGGACTGGCTCAGTCACAGAAGACAGAAGGTAGCAGTGGAAGGGTGCTTTTCTGAATGGAGGGATGTGACTAGTGGTGTTCCACAGGGATCAGTGCTGGGACCTTTGCTGTTTGCAGTATATATAAATGATTTGGAGGGAAATGTAGCTGGTCTGATTAGGTACTTTGCGGACGACACAAAGGTTGGTGGAGTTGTGGATAGTGATGAGGATTGTCAGAGGATACAGCAGGATATAGATCAGTTGGAGACTTGGGCAGAGAAATGGCAGATGGAGTTTAATCCGGACAAATGCAAGGTAATGCATTTTGGAAGGTCTAATGCAGGTGAGAACTATACAGTAAAAGGCAGAATTCTTAGAAGTATTGACAGGCAGAGAGATCTGGGTGTACAGGTCCACAGGTCACTGAAAGTGGCAACGCAGGTGGATAAGATAGTCAAGAAGGCATACAGCATGCTTGCCTTCATCGGTCGGGGCATAGAGTATAAAAATTGGCAAGTCATGCTGCAGCTGTACCGAACTTTAGTTAGGCCACACTTAGAATATTGCGTGCAATTCTGGTCGCCACACTACCAGAAGGACGTGGAGGCTTTGGAGAGGGTACAGAAGGGGTTTACCAGGATGTTGCCTGGTCTGGAGGGCATTGGCTATGAGGAGAGGCTGGATCAACTCAGATTGTTTTCACTGGAACGACGGAGGTGGAGGGGCGACATGATAGAGGTTTACAAAGTTATGAGCGGCATGGACAGAGTGGATAGTCAGAAGCTTTTTCCCAGGGTGGAAGAATCAGTTACTAGGGGACATCGGTTTAAGGTGATGAGGGCAAAGTTTCGAGGGGATGTGCAAGGCAAGTTCCTTACACAGAGGGTGGTGAGTGCCTGGAACTTGCTGCTGGGGGAGGTGGTGGAAGCAGGTACTATAGCGACATTTAAGAGGCATCTTGACAAATGCATGAATAGGATGGGAATAGAGGGATATGGTCCCCGGAAGTGCAGAAGGTTTTAGTTCAGGTAGGCATCAAGATCGGCGCAGGCTTGGAGGGCCGAATGGCCTGTTCCTGTGCTGTCGTGTTCTTTGTTCTTTGCTCTTTGTATGTTACTTGCCACTTATCAGCCCAACCCTGAATGTTGTCCAAATTTTGCTGCATCTGGGCACAGATTGCTTTAGTAGTTGTAAATGGTACTGACCAATGTACAATCATCAGTGAACATCCGTACTTCTGACCTTATGTTGGAAGGAAGGTCATTCATGAATCAATAAGCTGAAGAGAGTTGCGCCTAGGACACTACCCTGAGGAACTCCTGCAGCAATGTCTTTGGACTGAGATGATTGGCCACCAACAACAACAACCATCTTCATTTGTGCTAGATATGACTCCAACCAGTGGAGAATTTGCCCCCACAATTCCCATTGGCTTCAATTTTGCTAGGACTCCTTGATGCCACACTAAGTCAAATGCTGCCTTGATTGTAACGTTAAGGGCAGTCACTCTCACCTCACCTCTGGAACTCAGCTCTTTTGCCCATGTTTGGACCAGGGCTGTAATGAGGTCTGGAGCTGAGTGGTCCTGGCAGAACCCAAACTGAGCATCAGTGAGCAGGTTATTGCTGAGTAAGTGTCATTTGCTAGCACTTTCAATGACACCTTCCATTACTTTGCTGATGATTGAGTGTAGACCGATGAGACAGTAATTGTTTGGAATGGGTTTGTCTTGCTTTTTGTGTACAGGACATACCTGGGCAATTTTACACATTGTTGGGTGGAGGCCAGTGTTGTAGCTGCACTGGAACAGCTTGGCTAAGGGCTCAACTAGTTCTGGAGCAGAAGTCAGGCAGCATTTGTGAAGAGAGAAATTTTCTCCTTTTACAGATGCTGCCTGACTTGCTGAGTATTTCCAGCATTTCCTATTTTTGTTTCAGATTTTCAGCATCTGCAGTATTTTGCTTTTGTCTGGAGCACAAGTCTTCATTATGGCAGCCGAGATGTTGTTCGGGCCCATAGCCTTTGCTATATCCAATGCTAATTAGCCTTAGACAAGGAGCATTCCTGAATAAATCCTTGGGCTACATTAAATTGTGTGGCATATGGCACATTCCGCTACTCTTTACTGTTGATAGTGTGGTGACTATGTTACTGGACTAAGAATTCAAAGTAAATGAGTTCATATCCCATTAATAGCAGCTTGAGAATTTGAATTCAGCTTTAAAAATCTGGAAATAACAAGCTGCAAGTGTAATAAAAATGACTATGATGCTGTTAGATCATCATAAAAACCCAACAAGTGCAAAAATGTCTAATAAGAAAGGAAACCTGCTGTCCTTACCAAAGGAGAGGTTTTAACTCATTCAATACCCATTCACTTTTACAGATTTAAAATAGGATCCTTGAAGTTTGGCCTAGATGTGACTATGGTCTCACACAATGTGGTTGACTCCTAACTGCCCTCTAACAAGGCCTAGCAAGCCACTCAGTTGCATCAAAACACCTGTGATTCAAGAAGCTCAGCTACCACCTTTCTCACAGCAACTAGAGATGGGCAATCAATGTCAGTCTTGCCAGTAATGCCCATATCCCAGGTATGAATAAAAAGTCCAGGCTCACACATGAAGAATGGTCATTTGGTCAAGGTACTGGAAGGTCACTGACATCTGTGGAACTATATCCAGCAGAGGAAGGGTCGGAGGGGAAGAAAAATACTATTCAAATATCCTTTTATTCTCTTAACTCAAAAGTTTGACCTGAACCGGTTCGAGTGGGGAAAATGGCCAAGGCTCACAACTCAGTACACTCGGTATTCTTTTAATAGTTTATTGTACCACCGATAACTTACAAACATCAGTACCCTGCTCCCTTCAAGTCAAATCAATACTCACAAATGCTGTCCCATAATTTCCGAACTGCACTCACCCTATCGATCACTCAAAGAAGTACGTTCCCATCTTTGTGGATGATCAATTCTGCCTGCAGCTACCTTGCAAGTCGCTGCTCTTGGCCTCATGAATACAGATTTCTTATCGTACAAAAATTGCACCAGTGGCAATGATTGACACAAAACCCCTTCCTGCTTTTGATTGTAACTTCTTAAATCTTGCAACAATTCTACATCTTGGTTGTGAATAACTCATTAACATATGAAAGTGTTTTGATGGGTAAGATTCTGGCTTATCAGCATCATCAGATTGGTGAATGAGTTTCCCCCTAATGAAACAATTTTTGGGATTAGTATTTCCAAGGGATGTGAGTATCCACCGAGACATACTGGAACCCACAGCTTGTTAACTTGCAAGTTTTATTTACAGTCTGGCTACATGAGTTCAATGGCTGAGTTAAGTCACTTAAACCTGGATGATGCATACCATTATATTGCCTAATTATCTTTTGACGAGTATATTCATGAAGTCGCTCGAATGTGTGTTGTTTTATTTCAATTCCCAGCTTGTTTTAAATGATTCAGTTAAAAGTCCTTTTGATTCCTGGGATACAAAACTTGACCCATTTCTGCTGATTGTCAATTTACAAACTACTTTCGCAGTACAGCCGCTTGATGTTTAAATGTTGGTTCCCTATAAGTTGAATGTGTTCTTGCTGAAGGACAAGCTACAATAACAATGTAAAATAATTAAGTTTTCTTTCTGCTATGATTATTATGGGTTTACATTTAACATTTCTGAAGTAAACTTATATAAATACTAATCATCAGTTATACATGGCAGAATATTATTCAATTATTTTTAATTTTTATTTTATTTAGAGTTACAGCACTGAAACAGGCCCTTCGGCCCACCGAGTCTGTGCCGACCATCAACCACCCATTTATATTAATCCGACACTATTCCCCTACCACCTACCTACCTCTCCTAGGGGCAATTTATAATGGTCTATTTACCTATCAACCTGCAAACCTTCTTGGTGGTGGGAGAAAACCGGAGTATCCAGCGAAAACCCACGCAGACACAGGGAGAACTTGCAAACTCCACACAGGCAGTACCCAGAATTGAACCCGGGTCGCTGGAGCTGTGAGGCTGCGGTGCTAACCACTGCGCCACTGTGCTGCCCAATTATGTCCAGGACTTCATCTAATTTTGGCAACGCCTTTATAAGCCATGTGACACGATGGCCAGTTGAATCTCATATTGTTGTGCATTTGTATGTATCAGAAAGACAATAAAGGAGAAGATTGGAAAAAGGGTTAACTTCTACAAATGGCTGTATCATTATTGAAGGAAAATGGATGAGGGGGAGTTCTGGATTAAAAAGCACTGAACTTAACCATATTGTGGAAACACGAGCTCTTCTGTAACTCAAGTACTGTTGCAAAGATGTTTGGTAAAGACTAATAGAAACTAATTGAAGCTTTCTTAAATTTTGGATTTTTAGTCCTTACCATAAAACCTGTTCGCTTGCATACAGGCATGATTTGCTTATTCAATTTCAGTAGATAAGCCTGCTGTGTACAACTTACCTTCCTTTAATAAATGCATTCATTTGCTCAGAATTTTGTGCCATAATTTGCTGTGACAGGGCATCCAATGGTGCCTGTCATTAATTAGATTTGCTCTTGCTTCTTTAGAGGTTTTAAAATATTTTGCAAGGCAAGTTGCTGAAAGTGCGAGCCAATAACAGCACTGTGTGGGAAACATGACATCTGGGACCTGAGTGAACAGGGCAAGCAACTGTGTATCTCCTTGACTAATCAGGTTGAAGGATTGTGAAATAAACAGCGCAAGAACTGAGTAGGAAATGTAAATTAGAGTGGGTGAATTCAATGTCAGATCAGGTACAGAAAGAAAAATAAAGGGCTGAATTTTACCAGCTCTTTGGGGATAGGCTGGGAGGCGAAAAGGCCAGCAAAGTAGGACCGGAAGGCATCAAGGGGGTGCCCGATGTCTTCTTGCCGCCATTTTTCCAGCGGCTGGAAAGCTGGCAGATCGTCCACCTACTGGGAGGCCAATAGAGTTACTTAAGTGGCCAAATATGGACCACTTCCTGCCTCCATGGGCATTTTTCCCACATGGAACCTGGCAGTCTCTCAGCAGACTCTGGGGGCGGGGTGTGCCCAGGGCCTTCCTTTTTGGCACTCCATGGGCTCCTGTGGCAACAGCACTTCCTGTCCTAAGCGACCTGTGCTCCAATTGCCTGGGTCTGCCTGCCAGGACCCAGCTACCCCCAACTCGACTTACCTCTTTTCGAGGGCACCCGGCCATGAAATGGCCTCATCCTGCGGCTGCAGCCTTAGCAATGGCCGCCGCCAGTGGTGGCACTGCTGAGGCTGCTCAGCTGTTGGCCCTCTGATTGGGCCAGCAGCTCTTGGGGGTGGACCACCATCCTTAATAGGACAGCAGCCTTGGCAGTAACCACTTAATTGGCTGCCACTGGCAAAATGTGGCTCCAGGTCCCGCTGCCTGCCGAAATGGGGTCATCTCCCGTTTTCGGCCCCGGCAGCAGGACTTCTGCCACCTCGAAAAAATTTCCACCAAAAAGAGCGAAAGAAAGGTTGGATTAAGTGAGGGAAGGAAAAAGAGACAGAAAGGGAAAGTAAAAAACAGTAATTTAAAATGTTACATTTTTAAAATCTCCAACGACAATCAAAACTAAAGGAATGAGATTCCATACTTGTAGTAGTTAATTCTCAGCGACAGAGAGGTTGATTGGTATTAATTATCACTTATGTCATTAAAAGGATACAAGCGTTAACTTTCAGTGGTGAGTTTAGTTCATGTCTACCACATAAATACAGCAAGTTTACGCTATTCAATGCATTTCATTGGTGAGCCTGATGGGGGAATTCTGCTTTTGTGAAATTAATGGCAAAGTGGTGAAACTCAAACAAACTTTTGGTTACTTATGTTTAACCTTGCATCTTTCCTTCACTTGAAGTCACTGTGCCATTTGGGTATAAATAACAGCAAGTACCATTAGCCTCACTGTTATTTTGACAGCAAATTCTGGCCCACTATATCTTGGCATTCAAACCATGAAGGAAGCATAGAAGGAACTGTAAAATAGAATTGTAATTAAAGCTGTATCTAGAATTGAAATAAAAACTTAAATAAATCAGGTGGCTATAACCTGGTTCATGTATGTTAGCTGAGTAATGGAGGCCAAGCAAATCTAACTTCTCATATTATATAATATCTGTGATGTGGTTTTCTGAAAAAATGCTGATTTTCTGCACAGTTTGCTTATTTTATATCTATAATGTTGTTCTGACCGCAATTAAATCACTTTTGAAGGGAATAAAATATATTTCTAACCATATCCAGCTAATTACCAAATAAATGATTAAGAGAAAAATGTACTATATCCCGTTATACATAGTGACCTTCTTGGTATAAGATTCACTCCATGAATATGGCCTAAGATCGCTTGGTTTCATTATTCCAATAAATATATGTCAGAGAACCAAATGGATCCTTAACCCCCTTCCCTTTCTCCTCACTAAAGAGCCAACTGGAGTTTTACCATCCAGTTTTAGGTCTAGGAGTGAATGAGGCCTAAGCTGGCTCACTGAACGGTCCTTACACTAACCAATTCTGATTAAATTACATTTCCTAACCCTCCATCAGGATACCTACAAATTACCCAAAGAATGAATGAACCCTTACTTGCCAAATCATCAACAAGTAATCAGACAACCAGTCATGTACAACAAGGATATTTATTGGTTATTAAAAACACAATTTAAGTTTAAATTTGGATAGATGAACACTTAATAGATATGAACAGCTGCAGTCAGTAATCCAGCACTTTGAACTTTAAATCTTTAATGGGCAATGTTACAACAAACTGAGTAGCCAACGATACACATGCTATTCAGTGCAAATCAGCATTAACAGAAGCAAAGTATTAAATATAGCAGTGATCGGAGCCTGCAATTATTACAGGTGGTGAGCTCTTTTAGAGTTATATTCCTGGATAGTTGAAAGGTTAACCACATTAGATAGCCAGGTTATTGGACATGATTATTGTTTGGATACTGATGGTTAGCATGGTATCAGAAATGAGAATGGCTGGATCAAACAGGTATATGCCTTTCAAACACTACTTGAGGATTAGGAAGAGCAGGAGTGCTCCTCCTAGCCAACCAAGCTAACCCGGATTGACCCTGCAACCAGACCATCCTCACAAACTCTCTGAACCCCGACCTATCTCCGGATCACGGTCTCTCCAAGCACTCCCTCCACATGTCTTACCCACAATCTTGCCAGAGGACCATGTCCCTAATGTCTGACCACGATCTCTCCAGCTGCAGCCTGGTGCCACCAGCCTACTCACTTGATAGCCTACTCACTCGACAGCCAACCAGCCTCTCAATTTGGCTGGCTGTAGCTGAGAGATGGATTCAAAACATGTTAATCCGGGCCTGCTATTAAATTTAGTAACACCTCCAGGAAACCACCAGTTTCCCAGTCATTAAACCTTCTCTCTATTCTGTTCCCATCGTCCTGTAAATTTTGGGGCCTTTGTGTCTGTCAATTTATGGTCCTCTACCCATCCATCTCGCATTGTTCGAGAAATCTTCCATGCAAAAAAAAAGACATTATTTTCACCCATTCTATATGTTTTGAGTTTTTCAAATGATTTTATGACACCATTATGGTATGCCATGTATATACACAAATCTTCCAAATATGCTTAGAGCATTTTGGGTTAGTTATCTGGGAACTTCCATGATTTGACTTACTCGGGAGATGATGTTCGCTAAAAGCCTTTCCCCAGGATTTAGTTCAACAACTGAACTCTGTTTTCTATGGGTAGATTTCAAGTCAAAGCTCCATTTTAGGTACTTTGTAAGTAGTTAACGGCCCTTTTCTCCTATGAGTCTCAAAGGAAACATTTGGGCAATTTACAAAGCACTTTTCTTACAATTCCTAACACAAATACATACAATGATAACAATATTCAAGAAAAAATAGTAATAAACTGCAGAAACACAACATAAAATATTCTTGTGGACAAGGAAGGTTCTGCAGTGGAAAGTAAAGGTGCCTCTTCCCCAGTGATATACAAAACTTTTAATTATATATCAGGTATATGTTTGATGTGTCCATAGGGAACAAAGCATACGGGCTGTATCAAATTTCCCATTTTGCTACCTTCTGTGCATAATACTCCTAACTGCTCTGTTCACAGGACCTTGTCCTGGAACTACCCATGGAAGAGCTATTGGTCTAAACTTCTTCAAACAGAACGATGTGCTAGAATTCCTGGGAGCTGCTTCCACTCCACTGCCATAACTTCATCAAGTGTGGTAGAAACTTCATTCATACAGGCAAACAGGGTTCCGACTGCACTTCCAGCAAAGTTATGATGGTGGACTGGGAGCAGCTCCGAGGGAATTCTGGACTAAGCAGTCTCCAAAGTTCACTCGGATAGGTGCTGAAATCACAACTTCACAAAGTTCTGGCTGCAAGTTAAAGTTACACTAGTTGTTGTAACACATATTCTTCCCACAGGGCCAGTTTTCTACATGTTTCATTGTGTATTCTTATTCAACATATTCCCTAGACAGTAATGAAGAAACAGTTTAATGTCATCCCACTGCAGTTTATTTTAGACCAGCTTACCTTTACATTCTACAACAGCTGATCTTTGGTGTTACGTTACAAACTTGTATTGCTAGCCTACTTCAATCAATTTGATAAAGGTGACCCATATGGTTTCCATGTTTTTCTCTTTGCTGTCAATATTGATGCAATTTTGTATTCACAGTCAAGTAGAGAAGTTCTCCAACTGTTTCCCTCTGAACTGGATGTGTTTTTATGATTTGGCAGTTGCATGTAACTTGGTTAAAATGGCTGATTAAGGAAAAAAAGAAAGATACAGAAAGAAACTACATTTACATAGTGTGTTATTACATTTTCAGGACATTCCAAAGTGCTTCACATCCATTGAGTTACTTTTGAAATGCAGTTACTGTAGTTATGTAGGCAAACACAGAAGCTAATTTGTACACAACAAAATGCCACAAACAGCAAATGAGATCAATAACCAATTAAGCTGTTTTTGGTAGTGTTGGTTGAGTAACAAATATTGGAAATATTGGTCAGGACACTGGGAGAACTCTTTTGTTCTCCTTTGAATAGTGCCACAGAATTATGTCCAACAATGCAGCATGTCCTCAGTACAGTATTTGAGGTGTCAACCTAGTCCTGGACAGAGACTTCTGGCCAAGAAATGAGAGTAGTATCAACAGAGCCAAGTTGCCACTGACACTACATGTTGTGAACTTCAAAATTTTGCCTAGTATCTTACAATTATAGCTTAATAACAAATATAAGACCTGATTTTAACTTAGGCAATGGGCGGGAGGGGCCAAGACAGGTGGAAAGTCATCCCAACCTCAGCAGCTGGTATGGTTCTTGGCACTTAAGTATGTCACTGGGACCTTGTGATTGTGGGAGGTGGAGAGGGGAGGTGGCTGGCCAGGGCATGGGAGACCTAACTCTCCTTCTGGGGGGTGGGGGTGGGGGATGCCTGGAGGAGCATTTCTGCTCTTCCAAGTCCTACAAGAAAGCCATAATTAAATAAATGATCATTGCTTTATGGGCCACTTTTAGCCCTGACTCCAGTTCCTGCTTGGTTGACCTGGTTGGAAATCCCTGCACAAGCCTCTGGGTATAATAGCAGTGGAGCCCTGATGACATCATGAGAGCCCAAACAGCATATTTAAAAAGGAACCCTGCCGGTCCTTCTCATTTGTACAAAAGAACAGGTTAAATTCATAGCCAAGATAATCAGTCAAGTCGAATCAGGCGATTTTAACTGCCTGCCTAGCCAGTTTCCGCTAATGGATATTGTTAGAATCACCCTTATAGTGTCAGAATTGAAGGTAGCTTATTCAGATTTTACATGAATCTTCTAAAACACACAGGAAGAGAGCAAGATTTGAAGCCAGTAAAGCCCGCTTCTGACCATTCCACATGCTTTTCAACAAAAGTACTCTAAACTGATCAAATATGTCTTTCACTTGACTTTATCCTGACCGTATCATCTGGAATTTAAAACAGAAAACTAAATTGTTAACTAGTAGAATTGCAGCCACTGTGCAGCCCTGCATTCCGCAGATTCAAAATATTTTGAGACTGAATTTCTCTGGAGTGGCTGTCACTCGTCCAGCATAGCTTCAGTTAAAGGAACCATGGAAACCTCAGAAAAATGGTTTAAACATCACTTATGCATTTTTCCAGGATTTCTCCACCTCCTCCGCCAAAGATACAGCAGACAATCTCTGTGGAAATTCACTACCATGACTCCTGGCACATGTATTAATGGCACTTAATCTTGCTGGCAATTGGAAAAATTTTAGGACTTTTGGATAATTATTAGATTACATCACATTTCATTAAGCAACCAAAAGATGCCAAAACTGCTTAAGCATCTGTTTACACTTTCCTAAAGTGCCCTGCAATGTTTTTCTACATTAAAGGCACTATATAAGCACAAATTGTTGTTGTAATTACATGTATGGTGAGAGAGCAGCTGAAGATACTTGATGATCTTTAGTTTGAGACAGACGAAGACAAAATTGATCTAGTGGTTGTTATTAGTATGAAACAATGGCCACATGATGTGGCTCCATGGTGCCCATATTTTTGATGCTATAAATGCCATTTTGGGTGCAAAATGGCATTGGTGCCACATGGGCACACTTCCGGTGCAGCCTGCACTGTACACCATTTTGTTGAGAGCATTAGCTCATGAGTTAGGAACGTGTTCTAGAGATATGCAGAGTAGGCAGAGCATGATGTTAGTCAGCATGTAACACTGATTTGACACCAGCAGTGCCATTTTTCACTTAAGCACTCCAGCTACTGCCCTCTCTTAAACACACACATTTGAGCATGCAATCAACAGCAGGAAGGAGTCCCCACCGGCATTATTTAAAAGGATCATCAACTACTTTCAAGTTAGCTGCTGATTGGTTTCGACTGGCTCTTGCTGAATTTGTAGAAATGCTGTGAGTTCTTTACTGCTGTTTAAAGATAGTGATGTCTAAAGGGAGTGGTGTTGAACATGGTGAAAGCTTTGCTTGTGACTTTAAGGATTCAGCTCAAACCACTTGCTCCAATTCATGAGCTCTTCAGGTACCATTCTTCTTGGCTTACAGCATGACAGGGAGATTGAGCAGAGGCTACGCAGAGGAGGACAAGCTGCTTGAAGAAGGAGGAGGTGGACGGGGTGAAGAGATCTTAGCAGGAGGCCTTATCTACCCACAGAGCATTTTTCTTACCTCAACAGGTGGGGATGTTTGGTAGGAATATGGGATTAGTGTAGGATTAGTATAAATGGGTGGTTGATGTTCAGCACAGACTCGGTGGGCCGAAGGGCCTGTTTCAGTGCTGTATCTCTAATCTAATCTAAAAACTGCATCGAGGAACACTGCTGCAATGTATCTGTTTTACGAAAGGTGTGCTCACTGAAATCTGCCACCTCAGAGCAGATCGAGGACAGCAGTGCCAGTGGCTGTGTAGGTAACCGTGGCCATGAACCCCTTTGCATTAGGATCCTTTCAGGCTGCAGCAAGCAACAGCTGTAACCTCTCCCAGTTTTCCATCCACTGTTGTATACGAAAGGTAACTGATGCTGTGTATGATGGGAGAGGCGAGTAGGTAGCATTCTCTCTGACCAGAGAGAAGCAGGTGGAGCATGTATGTGGCCTCACCAGGATAGCAGGCAGGCTTTCCATGATGCAGGGTGCATTGCCAGCACGTGGCTTTGTGAGCACTGCGTCTAAATGCAGAATTGTTCTGCAATCGCAAAGGGTTCCACTCCCAGAATGTGCAGTTGATGTGTGACCGTGCTCAACACACCATGCAGGTGAATGGCCCATACCCTGGCAGCAGTCATGATGCTTTTGTTCTGTACCAGTCCACTGTACCATCAGTATTTGAGCAACCACAAGAAACCAGAGGCTGGATACTGGGTGACAAGGCAATCTGCTGACTAATTAGCTCATGACTCCGCTGTACAATACAAACACATGCAGCATGCATATAACAAAACCTAGGCTGCCACATGAAATGTTACAAACAGGACCATTGGGGCACTTAAACAACAGTTCAGCTGCCTGTGCAGCAGCCCCGCAGTACTCTCCAGAGGGTGTGTCACAATTCGTTGTTGTCTGCTGCATCCTGCACAACCTCATCATTATGAGAGCACAGCTCTTAATGCTAGATATATGGCGAGCAGCTGAGAAGGAAGAGAAAGAGGAGAAGGATGAAGGCAAGAGGCAACCAATGCAATCCTTTCATTCCGGTTATTCATGATCGGCTTATCGCGCTGAGTGAGCACAACCCCAGCTCCCCACTCAATAACAGTCGCACAACTTACCTTCTATCACTGATCGTCACAGCATCCTCTTGGCGACAACGATGAAATAAAAGCTACCATTAGGCAAATATTCCAAACCAATTTCATCAAACAATTCAATATTCCATACAAAAGTCAACTAAATCTTGTGGTACATTCCCAATAGTACCTATCTTCTGTGTGGGCTAGTGCTCCTATGCAGTGCTACCCCAATGGCTGCATAGCAAGTGGAAGGCTGCTGACTTTCTTTGGGGGTTACTGCATGTGGCCTTACAGGATGTGCTCTGACCCGAGAAGGCCCAGCTTTGGACTGAACCATTTCGGATCGACAGCAGCAGTCTGAGCTGGTTGGCAGATGGGCAATGGCAAGGGCACCGGCAGAGTGGCAGTGGCGGGAGGATGAATATTGTCATCCTGAGACAGGACAGCAGCTTTTGCCTAGCAAAGCTATTGCCTCTGCTCCAGGGCAGTGCCTCAGCAATCCAGTAATCTGTTGGAGGACAAATTGCTGGACTCCTGTGAGACACTGCAAACCCTTTTGGACACTGGTATCCTCAGCCATGATGGCAGCAGTCCGAATCTGCAATATAACAAGCTGAAATTGCATGACTTCAGTCTGTGCTTCCACTACAGCACTCAGATTTTGAGTGATTTCTGCTTGTGCCGCAATGGAAGCTGAGACATTGGCCATCAGATGCTGCATTATGGTTCAGCCTGCAAGTGTTGTCATGGAGTTGGCCACCACTTCCATGCTGGGAAAGATGGTTTCCAAGTTCTCTGCAAAGCCCTGTGCCAAGTTGGATCCAGACTCCTCCATGCTCCTTGACAGTGACAGCATACTTTCTGTCAGGCCTGTCAATGCACCAAGCATTTCTGTGTGCATGCCCATCAGCCTTTTTCTGTATCCCGCCCCGTAGAAGTCCTCATCTGAGTCTTCTGTAGCAGATCTTCTGTGCAAACTCAACCTCCAGTCAGCTGGCACCTGCCCTGGCTGCAGCTCAATTGTGCCTGGTGCCTCACCACATGCAGATTCTGCCTCTAGGCTCCCTCTAAAGTACATACAGTGTCAACATTTGAACTGGTGACTGTGAGTGTCAGAGCAAGTAACGGTGTTTTTCATCATCAATCTCTTCTTCCTCTACCACTTCTTGCCTGGCCAGGTTGCAGTTCTTGGGTGTTTGGAAGGAGAAAGACACAAGGGTAGGATTCTGGTGAAGGAGGGGGTGGGGAGAAGCAAGAAGTGCATCCTGATACCATTTGTACCTTGAAAAGCAGAAGAGGTTGTGCAATGAGGGGGAGGTAGGATGTGAGAGGAGAATTAGGTAAAAGCATGCCATCATCTTCAATAGTTTCAGTGCTGCTGCTGGCCACAGCATCAGTCATGGGTGCTCCAAGTAATGGCAAGCACCGTCTCCTCCTTGGAGGTGAAGACGTACAGGTATGCCTGACCCCAACTAGTTAGATATGTCTGCCTGCATTTAGGCTTCACCTGGTCCTCCAAGAGAGGGAAGTGTATTAGAGAGTGTTGTGCAATGTGTTTGGGTGATGTGGTTGTCATTGTTGAATAGCTGACAGTGTGTACAAGCTGTGAGGTGTGGGTGTGAGGCATTCAGCAGTGCTAAGCATGTGAGGATGAGGTGAAGTTATGAATGTGAAGTATGAATTGTGATTGATAGAGGTTGTTGGCCAGCGAGTGAAGTGGGGGTGGTGAATTGAACAGTGGGTGAGGCTTATGTTTCAGGTATAAGGATGTGGCCTTTGAAGATGAATTCAAGGACCTTGACCACTTGTGTGAAATAATTGAATTTCTGTGGCACTTATCCAAGTCCTCAGGGTTACACTGCTGGCATTAAGATGAATAGATATCTACCTCCATTGCCTTCTGAGAGTTTGTCTGGAGAGCAGCCTGGCCCCCTGTCGATAGAGGATGTCTCTCTGCCTGTATGTCTCTCTACCTGCCCACCTCCTGCACCAAGGTCTCTAGTGCTGCATCTTGGAATATTGGAGCATGCTCTCTCCTTTGTTGTCACATTAGTCAGTCTTTTTGCAGATCAGACTCTCTTCCCAGCCACGTCCAGCCCCTGATGCAGACAGAATGCACCTTCCCTTTGAGAAGTATAGGTTAGTTTTAATGAATGCAAGCTAGCCTCACACAAACTTGGGCCTTCTCTGAGACATCCAGCCACTCAACAATGCATTTAGTACTGGGCTTCATGCAGCTATCAGGTAATTGAACAGGCAGCACAAAGTTTGCATGCTGTAGTGAGAGATTAGAGAACTTTTGGTCGAGCTCCCAGAGGCTATGTGCACCCATGCACGGATGATGGAGGAGTCCATCCAGGCCAAGAGTGCTGCCATGTCTCAGGCATGTGCGTACATGGCTTCCTCCATTGAGAGGCTGTCGATCCTCGTGGAGAGCCAGTTCCAGCAGACTACTCAGTGAATGCTGGAGATGCGCACAGACCTGCAAGCCATCCCCTTGTTCATGAGCTGTATACAATAGTGGCAAGGCGAGAAGGGGTCGAGGCACCTGGAGTCTCCACCAGGTCTTCATCTTTCTCAGGTCAGCAGGGATGTACAAATGTGTCTTGCAAGGGAGGAGGAGCGAATGCCTCTGCTTCTGGGGGGCTCCTCTCAGGGTGCTCCGAATGTAGACTATGGCTTCTCAGCCCTGCCTCCAGTAGGTGCAATGACAGTGGACGGATGTAGGAACATAGGAATATAGGAGCAGGAGTAGGCCATTCAGCCCTTCAAGCCTGCTCTGCCATTCTAGATCATGGTTGATCATTTACCTCAGCGCCATATTCCCGCACTATCTCCATATCCCTTGATCTCATTAGCAACTGGAAATCTATCGATCTCCGTCTTGAACTTACTCAGTCAAACCTTTTAATGTATTTTTCCAATCCACCACAGCAACTTGCTCCTGATATCTTCATAATTGCCCTTGTTTAGATTTAAGACCTTAGTTTCAGATTGAACTACATCTTTTTCTGAGTGGTCTGCTGGAACTGGCTCTCCGTGAGGATCGCCTACCTCTCAATGGAGGAAGCCATGTCTGCACATGCCTGAGACATGGCAGCACTCTTGGCCTGGATGGACTCCTCCATCATCCGTGCATGGGTGCACATGGCCTCTGGCAGCTCTACCAAAAGTATGATAGAAAATTCTATCATACTATGCTCACTTTTCCCTAAAGATTCTTTTACCATCAGATTATTAATTCGCCTTTTCTCATTGCATAATGCTAGATCCAAAATAGCCTGTTCCCTAGTTGGTTCCTCAACATATTGTTCCAGTAAACCATCTCGGCCACATTCCAGGAATTCCTTTTCCACAGCATTGGTGCTTATTAGATTTTACTAATCTATGTGTAGATTGAGTCACCCATGATTACTGCATTGCCATTGCTACATGCACTTCTAATTTCCTGATTTATACCATGCCCTACATTACCACTACTGTTTGGTGACCTGCCAATAATTGTTGCCCCTTGCTGTTTCTTAACTCCACCCAAACAGATTCTACATCCTGTTCTTTCAATTGAAGATCCTCTCTTACTAATGCACTGATCCCAACCCTTATTATCAGTACTACCCCACCTCTTTTTCCTTTTTGCCTGTCCTTCCTAAATGTTGAATATACTTTAATCTTCAGTTCCCAGTCTTGGTCACTCTGCAGCCATATCTCCGTAATGGCAATTAATCAGACCCAATTACTTCTACTTGCACCATCAACTCACCTACTTTGTTGCGAATGCTGCGTGTATTCAGATGGAGTGCTTTTAATTCTGTGTTTTTTTCTGCATTTTGACCTTGCAGCAGCCCCTCAGCATACTGGGACCCTCCCATGCCTCAGGCGGTCACCAAGGTCATCCCAAGCCAGGGGCAGCCAGATCAACCGCTGCCTCCAGGACAGCTGCAAGTGCTGGGGGAGTACCATATAGCAGAACATGTAACAGAGTTAAGAAGAGCATCTAACTACGCTTGGGGTTCACGGGTCTCTAGATTTTGTACATGTGAAGACTTGTTTATGTTTTTCCGCTCAATAAATGTTTGACTCACTGCTGCTGGTCATCCCTTCAATTCTTACTGCCTTGTTAGATCTCATCTACAGCCTTGCTCCCTCAATGGGCTGCTTAAGTTGGAGTTGTTCATGTCTAGTCAGCTTTTCAGCTTTGCCAGTGTGTGCTGTAAACTTGGGTGCTGGGTGCTGGGCACTGGAGCGCGAGATGAAGGAGGTGACAGCAGGTCTGCATAAATGTGAGGCTTTATTGTACTGATTTGATTTGATTTATTTTGATTTAGAGATACAGCACTGAAACAGGCCCTTCGGCCCACCGAGTCTGTGCCGACCATTAACCACCCATTTATACTAATCTTACACTAATCCCATACTCCTACCACATCCTCACCTGTCCCTATATTCCCCCTACCACCTACCTATGCTAGGGGCAATTTTTAGAATGGCCAATTTACCTATCAACCTGCAAGTCTTTTGGCTGTGGGAGGAAACCGGAGCACTGATTGTGAAAGGGGATCAAGGTCACAAGAAACCGTTATGTGTAAGATTGTTCCAAGCCTCCCTTGCACGTCTCTCATTTTCCCCTTGCCTCTGGTCCAAAGGGTTCCTCATTGTGTGTTGCCTGCTCATCAGCTTCCTCCTTATCAGATGAAGAGTGGTGATCAATGATGTCCTCATTACTCAAGGCCTCCCCTCTCTGCAGCAACAGGTTGCACAGAGCACAGCCGACCATAACAATGCCCGAGACCCTCATTGGGGCATTTTGAAGGGCTCCACTGGATCAATCTAGGTAACTGAATCTCATCTTCAGCAGCTCAATGGCCTGCTTGATGGTTGCTCTGGTTGACCCCTGGAAGATGTTGTACCTCTTCTCTTCTGCTGTGCGAGGTTTCCTCACAGGCATGAGCAGCAACCTCTTCAATAGGTAACATTTATCCCTGAGAATCCATTCCTGAAGGCGCACTGGGGGCCGGAACAGCTCAGGCACCTGAAACTGCCAAAGTACATAAGCATCGCGGCTGCTTCCCGAGAACCTGAAGCATCCGCTTTCGATGGTCGCAGTCTAGTTGAACATTGATGGAATGGAAGTCCTTCCTGTTGAAGAAGACCACTGGCTGGTCTGTGAGAGCCTTGATGTCCACATGTATGGAGTTGATCACACCCTGTACCTGGGGGAATCAGCCCCAAAGCTGATGAATCTCTCTGCCTTGATACACTGATGGGTCACAGCCTGGGAGATCCCATTCTTGTTTCCAGTGGATCCCTGGAAAGATCCAGAGGTGTAGAATTTGAAACCAAATGTGATCTTCAGAGCAATTGGCATTGGCTGTCCACCAAACTCCATGAGTCTCTGCTCCTCTTGCAGCATGGCATGGAGATTGGTGACCACCTCCTCACTGACATTGCCGCTTAGACATCTGGAGATGGTGCAGCCACGTACAGGAGACTCTCTCTCACGGATAGGCTCTTCTTCATGCAGGAGGAAGATGGTGCACCCATCTGCACCCTTCTGGGGTGTACCCACCTGGAGGCTGGCCCTACTGCAGCTCCTGACGCTACAGATGTGCCCCTCCCCCGGTGCCTGGACCTTCCTCCCTCTGAGCTGCTCCTCTTCCTCAGGGGGGCATCACAAAGTCTGGGTGGATCAGGCCCATGACAGTGGGCTCTCTTGTATTCCTGTGCATTCTGTCGAGCTCACCTCCCCCCATGACTTTTCCTGGCGATTTGATTGAGAGCAAGTGCCATTGACCCTCTGTGACCGTTGCAGATCATCCCCTCAGTCAGTCCTGGCATCTTTACCTCCCCTTCTGCCATCATCTGTTCACAGCCCTTCCTTTCACTGCATGATGGCTCTTCGGATGCTGGATGCAAAAGGCAGCACTGAACACTTCCCTCTTTGCTTCCTTCTTTAACCAGCCCAGGATCTGAAGCCCCATGGTTCCTGTGTTCTAGTGACAAAATTAGTAACGTTTTTTTTTTATTCATTCAAGGGATGTGGACGTCACAGGCCAGGCCAGCATTTATTGCCCATTCCTAATTTCCCTTGAGGAGGGAGTGGTGAGCTGCCTTCTTGAACTGCTGCAGTCCATGGGAGGTAGGTACACCCACAGCGCTGTTAGGAAGGCAGTTCCAGGATTTTGACCCAGTGACAGTGAAGGAACGGCGATATAGTTCCAAGTCAGGATGTTGTGTGACATGGAGGGGAACTTGCAGGTGGTGCAAGTTGATAGTGGGGGATTCAGCGATGGTAATGCCATTGAATGTCAAGCGGAGATGGTTAGATTCTCTCTTGTTGGAGATGGTCATCGCCTGGCACTTGTGTGTCGCGAATGTTACTTGCCACTTATCAGCCCAAGCCTGGATATTGTCCAGGTATTGCTGCATTTCTACGCAGACTGCTTCAGTATCTGAGGAGTCGCGAATGGTCCTGAACATTGTGCAATCATCAGCAAACATCCCCACTTCTGACCTTATGATTGAAGGGAGGTCATTGATGAAGCAGCTGAAGATGGTTGGGCCTCGGACACGACCCTGAGGAACTCCTGCAGTGATGTCTTGGATCTGAGATGATTGACTTTCAACAACTACAATCATCTTCCTTTGCGTTAGGTATGACTCCAACCAGCGCAGAGTGTTCCCTCTGATTCCCATTGACTCCAGTTTTGCGAGGGTTCCTTGATGCCATACTCAATCAAATGCTGCCTTGATTTCAAGGGCAGTCACTCTCACCTCACCTCTTGAGTTCAGCTCTTTTGTCCATGTTTGAACCAAGGCTATAATGAGGTGAGGAGCTGAGTGACCCTGGCAGAACCCAAACTGAGCGTCACTAAGCAGGTTATTGCTAAGCAAGTACCGCTTGATGGCAGTGTTGATGACACCTTGCACCACTTTACTGACGATTGAGAGTAGGCTGATGGGGCAGTAACTGGCCGGGTTGAACTTGTCCTGCTTTTTGTATACAGGACATATCTGGGCAATTTTCCACATTGCAGGGTAGATGCCAGTGTTGTAGCTGTACTGGAACAGCTTGGCTCGGGGCACGGCAAGTTCTGGAGCACAGGTCTTCAGTACTATTGCCAGAATATTGTCGAGGCCCATAACCTTTGCAGTATCCAGTGCCTTCAGTCGTTTCTCGAAATCACGCAGAGTGAATTGAATTGGCTGAAGTCTGGCATCTATGATGCTGGGGACGTCAGGAGAAGGCCGAGATGGATCATCAACTCAACACTTCTGGCTGAAGATTGTTGCAAATGCTTCAGCCTTATCTTTCGCACTGATGTGTTGGGCTTCCCCATCATTGAGGATGGAGATATTTGTGGAGCCACCTCCTCCAGTTAGTTGTTCAATTGTCCACCACCATTCACGGCTGGATGTGGCAGGACTGCAGAGCTTAGATCTGATCCGTTGGTTATGGGATCGCTTAGCTCTGTCTATCGCATGCTGCTTATGCAGTTTGGCATGCAGATAGTCCTGTGTTGTAGCTTCACCAGGTTGACACCTCATCTCGAGGTATACCTGGTGCTGCTCCTGGCATGCCCTCTTGCACTCTTCATTGAACCAGGGTTGGTCTCCTGGCTTGATGGTAATGGTAGAGTGGGGGACATGTCGGGCAATGAGGTTACAGATGCCCAGTTTTGCATTGCTAGATTTGTTCAAAATCTATCCCATTTATCATGGTGGTAGTGCCATACAACATGATGGAGGGTATCCTCAATGTAAAGGCAGGACTTTGTCTCCATAACGACTGTGCAGTGGTCACTCCTACCAATACTGTCATGGACAGATGCATCTGCAGCAGCAGATTGATGAGCATGAGGTCAAGTATGTTTTTCCCTCTTGTTGGTTCCCTCACCACCTGCCGCATACCCAGTTTAGCAGCTATGTCCTTTAGGGCTCGGCCAGCTCGGTCAGTAGTAGTGCTACTGAGCCACTCTTGGTGATGGACATTGAAGTCCCCCACCCAGAGTACATTTTGTGCCCTTGCCACCCTCAGTGCTTCCTCCAAGTGCTGTTCAACATGGAGGAGTACTGCCTCATCAGCTAAGGGAGAGTGGTAGTTAGTATTCAGCAGGAGGTTTCCTTGTCCATGTTTGACCTGATGCCATGAGACTTCATGGGGTCCAGAGTCAATGTTGAGGACTCCCAGAGAAACTCCTTCTCGTCTGTATATTACTGTGCCACCACCTCTGCTGGGTCTGTCCTGCCGGTGGGATAGGACATACCCGGGCATCGTGATGGCACTGTCTGGGACATTATCTGTCAGGTATGATTGCCTGAGTATGACTATGTCAGGCTGTTGCTTGACTAGTCTCTGGGGCTCTGACACAAATTTTCAAATCCTCTCTGGCCACAGGAGAGGTTCCAGAGGACTAGAGGACAGCGAATGTCGTATCATTATTCAAGAAGGGTAGCAGGGATAAACCAGGTAATTACAGGCCAGTGAATCTAGCATAAGTGGTAGGGAAACTATTGGAAAAAAATTCTGAGGGACAGATTAATTTTCACTTGGAGAGGCAGGGATTAATCAAGGATAGTCAGCATGGTTTTCTCAGGGGGAGATCATGTCTAACAAATTTGAATGAATTCTTCGAGGAGGTGACTAGATGTGTAGATGAGGGTAAAGCAGTTGATGTAGTCCACATGGACTTCAATAAGGCTTTTGATAAGGTCCTACATGGGAGATTGGTCAAGAAGGTAAGAGCCCATGGGATCCAGGGCAATTTGGCAAATTGGATCAAAAATTGGCTTCGTAGCAGGAGGCAGAGGGTGATGGTCGAGGGTTGTTTATGCAACTGGAAGCCTGTGACCACTGGTATACCGCAAGTATTGGTGCTCGGACCCCTGCTATTTGTAGTGTACATTCATGATTTAGACATGAATATAGGAGGTATGATCAGTAAGTTCACAGATGACATGAAAATTGGTGGTGTCGTAAATAGTGAGGAGAAAAGCTTTAGATTACAGGATGATATAGATGGGCTGGTAAGATGGGCAGAGCAGTGGCAAATGGAATTTAATCCTGAGAAGTGTGAGGTGATGCATTTCGGGAGGACAAACAAGGCAAGGGAATATACAATGGATGGTAGGACCCTAGGAAGTACAGAGGGTCAGAGTGACATTGATGTACTTGTCCATAGATTACTGAAGGCAGCAGCACAGGTAGATAAGGTGGTGAGGAAGGCATATGGGATATTTACCTTTATTAGACAAGGCATAGAATATAAGAGTAAGGAGGTTATGATGGAGCTGTATAAAATGCCAGTTAGGCCACAGCTGGTCTATTCTGTACAGTTCTGGTCACCACACTATAGGAAGGATGTGATTGCACTGGAGAGGGTGCAGAGGAGATTCACCAGGATGTTGCCTGGGCTGGAGCATTTCAGCTATGAAGAGAGACTGGATAGGCTGGGGTTGTTTTCCTTAGAGCAGAGAAGGCTGAGGGGGGACCTGATTGAGGTATACATAATTATGAGGGGCATAGATAGGGTAGATGGGAAGAAACTTATTCCCTTAGTGCAGTTGTCAATAACCAGGGGGCATAGATTTAAGGCAAGGGGCAGGAGGTTTAGAGGGGATTTGAGGTAAAGTTTTTTCACCCAGAGGGTGGTTGGAATCTGGAACACACTTCCTGAAGGTGTGGTAGAGGCAGGAACCCTCACAACATTTAAGAAGTATTTAGATGAGCACTTGCACACCATAGCATACAAGGCTACGGGCCAAGTGCTGGAAAATGGGATTAGAATAGATAGGCTTGATGGCCTGCTCGAACATGATGGGCCAAAGGGCTTGTTTCTGTGCTGTATAACTGTATGACTCTATGACTATACTTCATCATCCAATTTATCCACTCTCCAAGACTCTCATTAATGAACAAGGAAGTCAATTTTTAACACTCACCAAAGCAAATGAAGCAGAAACATGATCCAGATGCTTTTATCCAGATGTCACCAAACAACAGATTTTCACACATGGCATCTTTTGCAAGCTATACCAGCAAACTTCCTAACCCCAAATATAAAATTCATAGATATGACAGCTTTGAGATAATCACAGTCTATAGTTATGCTGTACTGTTGCAACTATGATATTGCATAGCTGTAAGTCAATTGATTGATGGAATTATATTATATTTTATTACAGGTAATGAAAAACAACTACCTATCATAACATACTTGTATCAACGATCGTTTAACTTCTTCAACCAACATAAATGCCAAAAATGTTTTTGTTGCTCAGCAATCAAAATGCTATAACTACACCAATGCAGGGTAATCCTCTCTGCCAAATATGGCCACCTTTACTCTTTGACAAAGACCTGTTCTGTTCCCAATGAGTTTTCACGCATTCCGAAAAGGACAGCCATCAGTGCTTTAATTCTATTCGTTTGAACTCATCACGCCCTACCCAGTCATGAGTAATGCAACAGGAGCAATGTACAATATGCAAATAAGCTGACCTTGCTTGAGATCCACAGGCATGGGCAACCTTCAATGTGTAACACTCCTAGCAACACTGTTCTAGGAACCGACTTATTGTCCTCTAGTGTGCAACAGGTGATGGATCATATGATCAAAATAATCTAAACAAAAGCTAATCATTTGGATAAGAATCTGGAAGATATTAGGATTGTGCCAATTGGTGAAGTGGGTAGGGAAAATGATATGCACAATACTATGTATTCTATGATATTCATAACATGATACAGATGGGATGGCAGGAGCCTGGATATTTCCTGTTCCGCTGGCCCCACCAAAACAAATCAAACTTAAGCATCTCCTGGGCCATTTTGTGAGTGGCTTCTAATGGTCCCTATAAGGAGTACTGGTTAGGTCATTCAAAGCTTAACATAAATGGGTGGAATGTGCGCAGTGTGTACCATAGGACCTAGATTTGCATAATCTGATGAAGACCTGCCTGACTTTATTGTGTGGCTACTCTTGTAAAGGCCCAAGGACAAATGGTGGTGGTGGGATCAGAGTGAGAAGTGCAGTACTCTGATTTTTGGCCTTTACCACCCTTGTTTTCTGGCCGACCTGGTTAAAATTGGTCATATCGTCTTTAATGGGTCTGCTTTCCAACCAAGACTATTATGACATGGAGTTCATATTGAATAATCATAGACCTCCATGCATATGGTATTGGATGGCAGTATAAATTAGACCAATGCTTGTTTGTACAATAATTTGTCATTGAGTTTAAAGCAATATAAGATAGTCAGCTTTCATAGTGCAGAAAATGTCCAATCTCAAAAGCTAAACAAAGCAACAAACTTTCACATGTAGGCACTTGAAAAGTTTGAGTGGTATTGAAGTTGAAAACTGCATTTATGTTCAGTGTTACTGGTGATAGATGCCAAATGGTTGACTGCAGGTTGTTGTGATCCAAGTGGAACACTTCAGTTACAGCTTCTTTGCTAAGCTAAACTGCTCTTTATCATTGATCCTTTTCTATGTCCAAGGAGCTGGATTGGTTATAGTACACATTTTGACTGGAGCAACATCAATGCTGAGTAGTGCAACTCCTGTGTCCTCATGCATTTTAATGATCGCTACTCTTGGCCAAATTGGTATACTCTCTGAGCTATTGGGCAGAAAACCCTTCTGTACTATTCATTTCTTGTTGTAATGCTTCAAAATTGTCCCTGTTGTTCAACTTATTGAGTGAAATTGTCTGAGGCCCTGTATCACTGATGGGGTGTATCTTGTGGTGGGCAGTTAATTGGAAATCACAAATCTATTGCCTGTAACTTTCTCATAAATTGTTTGCTGTGTGTGAACCCCTGCTGATAGCACAAGCCTGTGAAAATTTCTGCCCACTAACTTGAAATCTGATTTGAAGCGAAGTACTTACTTTTGATTTATCTGTGCAGTGTGGAATGCTCCACAAGTTAATTATTCATAATATTAAGCCTTAAAAAACAAAAGAAAATCAGTTTTTAATACACTTTCCACTAATGTTCATTGATACATTTTTAATGAGTCTGAACCCTTAGAGCAGTGTTGAATGTAATGTATTGTCTGTTTATTTTTTGCTGACATTACGTGTTTTTTTAACTCATGGTTATTTTGCTTATAATTAGCTAAGACATGACACTTGTCTCACAATAACTGAATAGTGATCTGTACTTCATTGGAAAAGGTAATATAAAATTAATCTTCACTGTAGGTTTTCTAATTCTTCACATACTGTAACCTGCAACATTTCCAATCACGCTATTAGAAAATTTAAGCTACATTTAACCACTTCTCCCTTTAAGATGGCTACATTGCTGTATATACAGTTACTTTACTGTGACTGAACATGTTCAGTTGATGAGTAAAATTCAATGTGCAATGACTAAAATGCATTTTACAATGAAAACAAATAAAAATTACTCACATTGTTATACACCACAAATGACAATATTTTATTTTTTGAGTTAAATAGAATTTTATTTTAATTCAGATATTCAGAAATTGTTTATGAGTAACAAAAAAGCAGCACAACAGAAGAAAAACACAAATGGTTTGTTTCAAGTCCTGGATTCCTACATTCAGGCATCATTACACAGTCGCATATGCAGTTTGCCCTCTAAAATCCCCAATGGGAACTTTCTCTTGTTTTTTCTTCCATACAATAATTGAACTTTCAGATTATTACAAGGAAATTGGAGGTGATTTTAACTTTCAACACTGTGCAAAAAGTGGGCAATAGCAAACCAGCAGCCTGTTTTACATGTTTTACAAGGTCAGAAGTGGGGATGTTCATAGATGATTGCACAATGTTCAGCACCACTCGCAACACCTCAGTTACTGAAGCAGTCCCCGTCCAAATGCAGCAAGACCTTGACAACATTCAGGTTTGGGCTGATAAGTGGCATGCAAGTGCCAGGCAATGACCATCTCCAAGAAGAGAGAATCCAACCATCTCCCCCTTGACATTCAATGGGATTACCATCACTGAATCCCCCACTATCAACGTCCTGGGGGTTACCATTGACCAGAAACTAAACTGGAATAGCCATATAAATACTGAGGCTACAAGAACAGGCCAGAAGCTAGGAATCCTGCGGTGAGTAACTCACCTCCTGACTCCCCAAAGCCTGTCCACCATCTACAAGGCACAAGTCAGGAGTGTGATGGAATACTCTCTGCTTGCCTGGATGGGTGCAGCTCCAACAACATTCAAGAAGCTCTACACCATCCAGGACAAAGCTGCCCACCTGATTGGCACCCCATCTACAAACATTCCCCACCGACGCACAGTGGCAGCAGTGGCAGCAGCAGTGTGTACCATCTACAAGATTTACTGCAGCAATGCACCAAGACTCCTTCGACAGTACCTTCCAAACCCGCAACCTTTACCACCTAGAAAGACAAGGGGAGCAGATATACGGGAACACCACCACCTGCAAGGTCCCCTGTAAGCCACACATCATCCTGACTTGGAACTATATCGCCGTTCCTTCACTGTCACTGGGTCAAATTCATAGAAACATAGAAAATAGGAGCAGGAGTAGGCCATTCGGCCCTTCGAGACTGCTCCGTCATTCATTATGATCATGGCTGATCATCCAACTCAGAAACCTGTTCCTGCTTTTGCCCCATACCCTTTGATCCCTTTAGTCCCAAGAGCTATATCTAACTCCTTCTTGAAAACATACAATGTTTTGGCCTCAACTGCTTTCTGTGGTACCGAATTCCACTGGCTCACCACTCTCTGGGTGAAGAAATTTTTCCTCATCTCAGTCCTGAAACGTTTACCCCGTATCCTTAGACTGTGACCCCTGGTTCTGGATTCCCCCACCATCGGGAACATCCTTCCTGCATCTACCTTGTCAAGTCCTGTTAGAATTTTATAGGTTTCTATGAGATCCCCCCCTCACTCTTCTGAACTGCAGCGAATATAATCCTAACCAACGCAATCTCTCCTCATACGTCAGTCCCGCCATCCCTGGAATCAGTCTGGTAAACCTTTGCTGCACTCCCTCCATAGCAAGAACATCCTTCCTCAGATAAGGAGAACAAAACTGCAAACAACTTCCAGGTGTGGCCTCACCAAGGCCCTGTATAATTGCAGCAAGACATCCCTGCTCCTGTATTCGAATCCTCTTCCTATGAAGGCCAAAATACCATTTGCCTTTTTTACCGCCTGTCGCACCTGCATGCTTACCTTCAGCAACTGGTGTACGAGAACACCCAGGTCTTGCTGCACATTCCCCTCTCTCAGTTTATATCTGTTCAGACAATAATCTGTCTTCCTGTTTTTGCTACCAAAGTGGATAACCTCACATTTATCCACATTATACTGCATCTGCCATGCATTAGCCCACTCACTCAACTTGACCAAGTCACCCTGAAGCCTCTCTGCATCCTCCTCACAACTCACCCAGTTTTGTGTCATCTGCAAATTTGGAAATATTACATTTAGTTCCTTCATCTAAATCATGAATTTATATTGTGAATAGCTGGGGTCCTAGCACTGATCCCTGCGGTACCCCACTAGTCACTGCCTGCCATTTGGAAAAAGACCCATTTATCCCTACTCTTTGTTTCCTGTCTGCCAACCAATTTTCTGTCCATCGCAATACGCTACCCCCAATCCCCTGCGCTTTAATTTTACATGCTAATCTCTTATGTGGAACTTTGTCGAAAGCCTTCTGCAAGTCCAAATAAACCACATCCACTGGCTCCCCTGCATCAACTCTACTAGTTACATCCTCGAAGAATTCTAGTAGATTTGTCAAGTATGATTTCCCTTTCGTAAATCCATGCTGACTCTGCCCGATTCTACCACTGTTCTCTAAGTGCTCTGCTATAAATTCTTTGATAATGGACTCTAGAATTTTCCCCACCACTGACGTCAGGCTGACTGGTCTATAATTACCAGCTTTCTGTCTACCTCCCTTTTTAAATAGTGGGGTTACATTAGCTACCCTCCAATCTGTAGGAACTGTTCCAGAGTCTATAGAATCTTGGAAGATGACCACCAATGCATCCACTATTTCCAGGGCCACTTCCTTCAGTAGTCTGGGATGCATACCATCAGGCCCTGGGGATTTCTCGGCCTTCTATCCCATCAATTCCTGGCACTCCCTTCCTATCTGCACTGTGGGTGCACCTACACCATATGGACTGCAGCGGTTCAAGAAGGCCACCATCATCACCAGCATCTTCTCAAGGGCAATTAGGGATGAGTAACAAATGCTGGCCTAGCCAGCAATGCCCCATCCCATGAACGAATAAAAAAAACACTTGCCCGATATTTTTTCCACAAATTTCACCCAGCCCTGAAAGTTAAAATTACTAACTGAGTGTATTTTGTTACTTAAATTGTAACCTACCATTCATCACATGATAACATTTCATGTTTATAAGCATCAAAGAATATACAACCTACCATTAATAAGTTTAATAAAGTTACCTTACTTGAAAAGAATCATCAAAGGGCCGATTTTAACTTTTTCCGATAACTAAAAGGGCCTGAGCAGATCAGCCATCCATTGTACATCCTGCTCCATTTTCCATTCACTTCACCTCCAAATTCCCTCATTCCACAAGCAATGTCACTGTAAAGGGTATCAGCTGCAGTCAGTCCCATTCAAAAATTAATTTACCAAACATACAGCAGAAGGATTTCCAAATTCATGGAATTTATGGATTCTTTCAGAATCCATTACTAATCCCATCCCTTTTCACAGACAAGCAGTTGAGGTTCAACTTGCTCGAGACACTGTTAATCACTGATCTGGAAAGAGGGAATAAGCACAGCTGGCACTTCATGATCACTGCTAGCTATGCTTGATATTTGAATTTTATATTGCACTCTGCAGCTAAATGTCTAATGTTTTAATGGGTCCTGCAGGTGAAATACAGCAATTACATAAAGTTAATATAGCACATGCAACAATAATGCATACATTTATCTATATAAACATATGCATATGTGTATTATCAAACCAGACAAACAAGAGAGATGTGTTGGGAAGGAGGTAGCTTCATAGAATATGGAAAGCACATTTCAATTTAATATCATGATAGATCAGTTTTCTTTCAAGTAAATGTAGGCCCACATGTTATTATGTAAGGGAGATCTCAGATCCCACAGCTCCAGCTACATTTGCAATATTTCAGGTGTGGGGGAAAATTTCCAATATATCTATCAAAGGACCAGAAAACAACCTTTACAACAAATCTTAAAGCTACTCCAAACCTCTAGTCGAGCTGATAGCTGCAACCTTGGCTAAGTAGCACCAGTCAGAATCATTCCCAGTTGGCTCCCAATACTGCATACTTGATTTGTCTGCTTCTAGATAATATTAATCTTCATTCAAATAGAGGATTTGGATAATCTCAAATGAAATTAGCAGGTAAGGCCTCTGAATTGTGGCTTATGTGCAAACATATTTCTTGAATTGGGCTTATAGAGATTAGGTATGATGAAGACTTCAATTTTTGCATCAGATCCCTTGCCTCCCTAAAGGTTCTAATTGTTGTTTTACTGCCTGAATTATTGTAAATTACATTTCTTGTGGTTATACCAAAAAGGCAGTAAAATCTTGCTACACATAGAATAGAACCATCGATTTGTTTTTCTTTCTCAAAAAATACTTGGTTATAGGATTCTTTTCCTAGCAGACAGAAGTAAAACAAATTCTCACTGCAAAATGTAATTCTGCAAAGAAGTACATCAAACATATGACTAGATTACTACCTTTCTTATATTACAATCCCCAAGGTTGCTGTAACCTTTCGTAACAAGTGGAAAAATGCTTGGAATTACAATCCAGTGAGCCATCATTGAACAATCAAAAATGTTGTATAGTTTTTGTATTACAGAGGTTCTCAACATAACAGCAATGAATAGGCCTACACAACCATGAGATGAGAAGTAGCCAAATTGCTTATCTTCCATACATTTGTTGTGCGAACACAGGATTGGAGTTTTATGAAAGTCTGATCACATTCTTGAAAACAGACCTCAAAAAGGTTTTTTGAGTTTTAAATACTTATCAACAGGTTATTCGGGGTTCGAGGAATATATTTGCCTGGTGTATATTGGCCCTCCACCTTGTCGGTTTAAGTTGCTATGGCTAAAATAAAAAGGTGAATAAAAAACATAGGGAGTGCATAATATAGTATAATGTAATATAGTGGACATTGGGTTGTTACTGGTCAGATTATGGAAATAGACTATGTGCATCAACACAGGAAGTGATGTAATGTAATCTGTACAGAACCTCGTGGAGAGTTGTAGATAAAACCTTAGATGCAAGACATGTAGAATAAACTCCCGTTATATTAACCATCAAACTCTTACATATTCTGTACTAAGCCGTGATAGTTATCAGACTATTACACATAACATTCCATTAGCCTTTTTTGATTACTTTGTGCAATTTGAACTAGGATCTATTGATTGCTGTACATGGACATCTAAATCCCATTGTTCCTTGGCAGCTCGTATTCTCTCAACATTCACAAAATATTCTGATTTGTCTTTTTCAGATTCAAAGTGGATAACCTCACAGTTCCCCAGGTTGAATTCCATCTGCCACAGTTTTGCCCACTCACCAAGTCTATGCTCCTTTGCAATTGCCTGCTTTAATCTACACAATTTACTGGGCCTCCTAACTTTTTTATTCATTCATGAGATGTAGGCGTCGCTAGCTGATTGACAGGAAGCTAACTTTAATGCCTTTATCTTATCTGAAATTGTCTCAGCGGCCCCCTATATAAGGCAAAAATTGTAATGTGGCTCCCACGTGAAAAAGTTGGACACCCCTTTCTATCTCTCGACCCCCTCCACTCGCTCCCCCTCTTTCTCTGTCCCCCCTCTCTCTCTCCCTCTCTCTCTCTGTCCCTCATTCCCTAGCAGCTAGATTATTCTAAAACACAAGTTTAAAGGCTCCTGTTATGTAAACTCATTTTAAAATGGCAAAAGTCACTTAGGGAATGTCTCACACTGGCACGCATTACTTTCACTTGGGACACAGCTCAGTGACATGTTGAAAGTTGCTGGACTGTCACTTCTATATAAATGTCACAACTCTGCTGCTATTCATTTGGAATTACATTGTTCCAGAACTTGTATTGAGGGGAAAACAGGCAAGAAAATCAAAGGATACTCCAGAAATCAGCACTGCAAGTTCCTCATGAGTACAAGAGTGCGGCGTAATGGGGCTGAGTGATATTGACAAAAACAGGATGCTGCTGTTCCATGTAGAATAATTAATAAATACGATGTGCTATGAGAGGCTTCTACTTTTTAAAAAAATATATGTTTTTAAGGGCTCATGTTTAAATTGTGGAAATGGATTCATTTGGAAGCCTGAAGAAATGCTGGACTTTGTTTTTTTCACTGGAGTCGTTGAAAGGCCACATGACTGAAAGAGAGGATCACTTGCTTTAAGCTAAATAAACAACAGGAAATTTGGACCAAGGGGAGATGTTTATAGAGAAGCTACATGTCAAGGTTTATGGAGGTCAAGAGGTTGAATTTCTGTTTTGGGGTTTGGATTGTTTTCAGTTCAATTGGGGTGTGAACTGTTTTGAAGACATCTGGCGTTTTGCCTGCTAAGGAAAAAAACACCCCCAGTTGGTTGTCCCCACACCTCTCTAAAAGACTCTGAGAAGTCCAGTGTGTCAGCTCCTCTTCCCTCCAGTCTTTGGAAAAACCCTGCAATTCAAGTGTGTGCTGGCTGAACCCCCTGATGCCACATGTCTCTTGGAAAGCCTACCAGACGATTTCTTGACATCTCCAGAATGAATTGCTTCTGAAAAGATCCCAGTGGCCCATCAATGTATACCCGGACACCAGGCCAAAATGGACAACTGAAATCTTTCCATATCTTCTATTTTTTTCTTCAAGAATTAGCAAGTATTTGGCCAAAGTTTTTTTTTTGTCTTTTTCTTATACCACTGCAGAGAGAATTTTAGTATTTTGTGTGTGTGTGTGTTTGTGTGTGGGGGATTTTAAAAGGGAACATTTATATTTCAATCTGTGTGTTAATTCTATGATTCGTTACTGGATAAGTCTTGTTTTATAATAAACTGACAATTTTGTTGTTTATTAAAGAAACCTAGTTGGTGTAGTTTATTCTGCACCTGAAGTATCTGTCTGCAGTTTTGTTCCCCTTACCTTAGGAAGGATATTATTGCCATAAAGGGAGTGCAACGAAGGTTCACCAGACTTGTCCCCGGGATGGCGCAACTGTCCAATGAAGGGAGATTGGGGAAACTGGGCCTGAATTCTCTCGAGTTTCTAAGAATGAGAGGTGATCGCATTGAAACCTACATAATACTTAAAGGGAAAGACAGGGTAGATGCAGGTAAGATGTTTCCCCTGGTTGGGGAGTCCAGAATTAGGGGACACAATGTCAAAATAAGGGGGAAGCCATTTAGGACAGAGATGAAGAAACATTTATTTACTCAGAGGGTTGTAATTCTTTGGAATTCTCCACCCCAGAGGGCTGTGGAAGCTCAGTCACTGAGTATATTTAAAGTAGAGTTTGACAGATTTCTAAATACCAATGACATAAAGGGATATGGGGTTAGTGTGGGAAAAAGGCATTGAAGTGGATGATCAGCCATGATCGTATTGAATGGCGGAGCAGGCTCGATGGGCTGAATGGCCTACTCCTGCTCCTATGTTCCTATGTTCTTATTCTGGGATAAAGAGTAGAGCATATGATTGACCACATCGGTAATTAGATAAACATTTGAATGTATGTTGTTTCCAGACTGCATCATTTGATGCTGTTCAGAGTCTGCGAGCAGGTTCCGGTCCTTGGAGATTTCCCCTTGGCAATGCTCATAGATAGTTACGACATTGAGGTCCTTACACGCTGATAGTCCTGCCACTGCTGGTCTGCTCGTGTCAACTAGGTACAATGTTTGTGGTTTCCATGCCGACTTGCCATAGCTGCATTGTGTTGTTAGTGTGCCACTGCAAGGGATGGGTGGCCCATTATATGCAGATACTTTGCAGTTGTCAGTTGTATCATTGATTTGCAATGACTCCAGTACATATATTTCAGGATTCGGACTGGTAGGATGTTTGCACTAGCGCCAATGTCAGTCTTGACCCTGACTGTATGTTTGCCAGCTTTTTTTGGGCACATGATGTTAATAGTGGCGAAAGCTTCTAGTTGTTTGACTTCATCGACATGATGTGCCAGGTTCACAATGTCAAACACCTGTTCATCGCGTGTCTGAGAACTACTTCTCTCTGAGTCTTGTCTCAGGTCTGTTTCACTGTGGGCTTCATGTATCGGCTTGCGTTTATGCAGGTCTCTGGCGCTCTTCTTGCTGCTGTTGCCCTGTTGCTGCACCTGTCTTCTGTTTGCTTGTGTCTTACTGTGACTTTGGGCTGCGTCTTTGGAGTCAGATATCTTGCATAGGTGGGCCAAATGTCCTTTTGCACCGCATGCCTTGCAGAGGTCTCAAAAATGCAGGGCAACTTTGCTGTGAGTGGGACAAACCACATTTACCACAAAGCTTGTTTGCTCTTTTTGACCTGGTTATGGTGCCAATACTGTTGGCTGCACCTAGTGCTTGCAGATGCTGTTGTCCAGCTACAATGGCCTCATATTTCCTGCCATCTTCTAGTGTGGCTTCAATGCTGTGACCTTTCTTTTTCACCAAGAGGTCTTTCTGAAACACTTCAATAGGTTTTGATACAGTCATCAGCTCCATTATTCAGACTGACATTTCAGTTTCTGAGAAATTGCATTAATTTTCCTTACTACAGCATCTACCAACATAATGGTCTATTGATTCCTGTGGCTGTTGCCTGTCGGAAATCAATTCCAGGTGGTGAATTCTAAAATTCACTCTTAATCGGAGTTGATCTTCTAGCACTGTCCATATCTTTGTGGGACCTTTCTGTTCCTCTTCAGATAAGCTAGAGGTATTGATTCTGTGCAATCCCTCATTTCCAACTGTTATTAGTATTTTTACAGCCTGTTTTTATGGTTCTGCAATCATTTGTTCTGTAAAGAGTAACTGCATTATTTGTTTGAACAGTTGGAACTTGCATAGGATGTCCAAGACCTTCCAGTTCATGTTGGGAAATTTGGTATCCAGCTTCCTGCTGTTCTTTTGCTTTAAAACTTGCTTTATGACTTGTTCAATGCCTCTGCATTGTTTCCCCTCTAAGAGATTCTCTGTTATTTAGACAAGCTTCTTTGATTGACAGGAGCAGGTGTTTGCTAGTGCTGTGTGTTTATCTTGCTTCCAGCACTTAAGCCTGTTCTGTTTACACAGCTGTCCAATAGGAAGTTCAGTAGCTTCTTTTTGCTAGAGTTTGTTTATGTTGTTTACACTCAAGTGGTTTTACGATTATTTTACTGTGGTTTCATGGATGAAAGCTGTTATTCATGCTTGAGTGGTTTACTATGTTTTTTAACTTTCACTGCATGGATGAAGGCTCTGCAGAGAGCGAGGTTTTCCTGTGTTTTTTTCTAATGGACACCTCTGTAACTGCGCCGACCTCGATCAGCCTAGGAAAGGAATCGGGTCAAAGGCTTTGAAAAAGATCAATTTTTAACACTTCAGAGCTTTTTTTAAAAGCAGTACCCCTCGCAAGTTGGCACAATGACTCACCCGATTTACTTGCATCCTGTCATTCTGTGCTCTGTCTTCTGCAGCTTGGGGTAAGTTCTTTTTTTATTGTTTGAGCCAGTATTTTTCTTGAACTTTCTCTCTAGTCGCTTTAGCAGCTGTTTTACCTGTGGTATTCAAGCTTTGGCTTCATTTTCTCACCACTGCTGCCACCATATAATAAGTTATTTTATGCTGTTTGATTCAACATAAATGAGATAAGTAGAGTCCAGTTGTTGAAGATCTCAAACAGGTTTATTAAACAGCTAACTATTATATACAGTACAGAGCTAACTAGTTACAGAACTTGCCTCTGGGTGATACAGTTGCAGAGTGACTCTGATTTTTGAGTCACATGACTACATCCTGTCACTTAACTCATTCGCATACTAAGATCTTAAAGAGGCATCACTCTTAAAGGCAATTATACAACAGCTTGGACATAAATTGGTTAGGCTGGAGTACAATCTTATAGATAGCGACTAAGCACTTTATAACTGAATAATTCATGCAGTAACAACTGCTCAACCCTTTGCAGAAAACCTTTTTGTTAATAATTATCTTATCAGAGCTGAATTGGAATCAAAAGTGATTCACGGAGATATAGACATAAGTAAATTTAAGAGAATCGCTCTATTGAGGAACTGAAGGGCGCTCTGTATTTGTAATTGTGTTTATCTCATTTTGTCACTAGCTTTGGTGAGCAAATGACATTTTGTTCAGAGATACTGTTGTTTCTGTATTTTACAATCCAGGACCTGGTTTAACAGCCTGTCAAGATAAATAAACTAGTCTTGGCTACCTACCTGTGTCTCTCTCTCTGTCGCACTCTGCTTTTTGTTTTGCATGACTCTTCTGAAGTACTATCTGCTCCATCCTATAAAATTCTCCTGATTTGGAGATCACTGGCCTTTTGTTGGCTGCCCTGTTTTCATACACATATTACAAACAGGTGGAAAAGTTGCACAAACATTGACCATGTGTTAAATTGTCTTGTGACAATAGCAGTGTGAGAAATGGTCCATCTTCCTATTGCTGATTTTTCTGCTGCCTCACCTCAATAACTACAATAACAATCCTCTCCTTGAATTTCATGGTTTATTGGATGAATTTGCACTCCTGACACAGTGTGAATCCACAGAGGTCATCCGATAAGTTCCATCTATCACCCCATGGCATGATGACATTCTCTATTCTGTCAACAAAAATAATTTGCATTGGCATTGCATACTATTTTGCTTGCTGGCTAGCTAATACAGTTGTGCTGCTCTCCATTAATGCTTGTATGCTTAGTTACTTTATAGGGAGAGATGTGTTTAAAATTGGACTGTGTTTTGATGGCATTAAATTGGCTATGCACTTTATATACAGATTAATTGCCCCATTTCCATGGCTGAATCAATAATTTTGTCAAATGTCCATGGTGCAACACGTTGCTGCCTATCCCTGCTGGGGAGATAGTTGTGCTCAGATCACCGATACAGCAAAACGCTGCTGAGATTTGAACCTGGTTTGAAAGCTGGAGGTTTGCAGAGGAGAAAAGACCAATGGGATCACCAGAGATTGCCTTATCAAATGCGTTCAGAAGAAGGAAACAAAGAGGACATTGAATTTGAGAAGGACACTGGGAGATCCAACCCATTGCAGCTGGGAGGAGTTTGGGACTTTTAACTGCATGGATACCTTTTCAATGAGAACACTGTGTAACGTATAAAAGTAGGGTGGAGTTTTTAAGTGTGTTAATAAGTTAATGGGAAATACCTTTCTCTGTAATTTAATGTATTAACTAGCTACTAAGTACTGTTAATGTCAATTTTTAGTTTAGTTGTTATAGTAAAATTCTTAATATGTGAAATCTTGTCATGTAATTCTTTCATTGGTCTGGGAAGTTCATATCTCTTATTTTAAAGTTAGTGGTCTCTACTGGTTGTAACACAATGATTTTCCAAGTGCATTGTATGAGCAGAAAGAGTCAACATGGTTTTACAAAAGGGTAATCGTGTTTGGCAAATTTAATGGAGTTTTTTGGGGAACAACTAGTAGGGGAGCCAGTAGAGGTAGTATACTTGGATTTCCAAAAGGCATTTGATATGTTGCCAATCAAAAGGTTAATATGCAACATAAGGGCTCATGGAGTTGAGAGTAATATATTAGCACGAATGGAGAATTGGTTCATGGGCAGGAAGCATAGAGTAGGGATAAAGAAGGCACTTTCAAGTTGGGAGGGTATAATTAGTGGACTTCCACAAGGATCAGTGCTGAGGCCTCAGCTATTTACAATCTATATTAATGACTTAGATGAAGAGACCGAAAGTATTGTGTCTAAGTTTATTGATGATACTAAGCTAGGTGGGAATGTAAGATGTGAGGAGGACGCAAAGAGGCTGTAAAGAGATACAGACAGGTTGGGCCAGATTTTCAAAACTCGCTGAGGGCAGGAACGGCTGCAGACACAATTTGAATAGTGTACTTTTGGAGGTCGGCACTGGGTTCCGCCGCCTCGGCATGCGATGCTATTTTTAAGGTGCAGTTGGCAGGGAGGGAAGAGGTCTGGTGCCCGCGTCCAATTAATTGCCTGTTTGGCTCATTAAAGAGCTCTTTAACAGGTTTGTCAGTTTCAGGGAACAACTTTTAAATGCTGAAAACAGGGAAGACAGCATGGGGGAAATACTGCAGGGTTGTGAAGGCGTGAACAATATTGAGGGCGATGAGGGCTATGGGAAAGGCTGATTAAATTAAAGCAGAGGCAGCAAATAAAGCTCAGCTGCTTCAGATGTATCTCAGTGTTGCTATTGCTGCTGCTGGAAGAGTTGAATTTCTTAGTCTTGAGTGGCAGGAAACCGGAGAGGGACATGAGGCTGCTGGCATCACTGTGGCAACTGGGGTTGGTAGGGAAGGCGTGGTGAATGTGCAAAGCCCAGTTGAGGGAGTTCAGATGGGAACAGGCCAGTCTGACTTTGGACAAAGCAGCCTGGATGATCTGCAGCAGATGCAACCTTCTGGACAGCAGGAGGCCAGAGGAGCACATCGAGGAGCTACAAGAAGAGGAAGACACTACCCAAAACATCAGGTGCACAGCCCAAGAGTCAGCTACCTGCAACTGACAGAGTGCCAGTGCCGTAGAAGGCTATGCCTATCCATGCAGATGGTTTCAGTTCTGTGTTCTCTGATCTACAATGATTGGAGGCCTCATGGCCCTCATGGCAATCTCTTACCTGCAGCCGTCAAGATTTCAGCTGCCCTGAATTTCTATGCAAAGAGGTTGTTCCAGGGATCAGCTGCAGACCGAGCTGGCATCCCACAGTCGGCAGCTCATGAGGCCATCAGGCAGGTGACAGAATATGATTACCTTGAATATGATTGACATGGTACACTCACCAGCCACCAGAAATTAACTATATAAACAGATGCTCAGGAGAGAAAGGGTGTTCTTCTTCGGATGGAAAAGAGCTTCTCAAGGTGGCTCTGGCCTTACACTTTAGTTAGCTCAAGAAGGCTGAGGACCCTGAGGATCAAAGAGACCACCAGTACCTCGCCTGCCTCATCCATCAGGGAGACTGGCAACATGGTTCTGACCCACTGTACGATCTGGTATCAGTAATCCATTCAATCTGTTACAGGTTGTATGTTTTTTCTATCTACTTAGCTTATGCATCATCATATTTAAACTACTATTTCTTAATGTACGTTGGGCTGGATTTTAAGAGGGTGGCGAGCATATGCAGGCTGCATGCCAAAGAGCCACCATGATCTCGCACGCCAGGGCAGCCCTCCCCTTAAATCACATAGAGGGGGAAGGCTGTCCGTCCCCGGTAATGGTGTCAGCTGCCTGTGTGCAGGCCTGATGCCATTTTTAAAGGCAGCCAGTCCTGCTGGCGAATTTAAATTTTAAAAGAAATATTCCCCCCAAAATGGATTAAATAAATTTCTGACACCCCTTTCCCACCCCCCAATAACAATGACATTAACTATTTGCCCTTTCCCCCCAAACACTTACCTTTTAAATGTGACCTTGCCCCCGCCCGCACCCCTCCACCGACTGCACAAAGTTTGAGGTTCACCCCTTTCCACCATCCCCTATACCTATTACATTTATTTGCCTCATCCCCCATCGCACTGAGAATATTAGCTCCTCCCCACTCCCCTCCAGTGTCATGCCGCCTTTCCTGAGACAGGGAATTGAAGGCGTGGGAGTGCATTTAAATGTATTCATTTTATCAATTTAAATATTTAAATTCAGGTCCCATTGCCCAGCAGCAGGGGGGCCATCAAGGAGCCTCACCACCGCTGGGAGGATTGGGCTGGGCCCTCCTGGTGTCCAGGACCGTGGTGGGCCTCTTCCGGATCCATTTTCAGGACCCCCTTGCCACAGGTCATGATGTTGGGGGCTTGGTAAAATCCAGCCCATTATATTGAAACTGTTGCTTCTTAATAAACTATTTTAAAATCACATTATGAGCTCGACCCCCTTCTTTGGGTATCTGTGACTCCTGAACCTAAATCTTACAGAAGAGGTGTCCTCCTCCTGCCACCATCTGGGAAGAGAGCCTCCCTCCTCTCCCTCACAGTCTCCAACATTAGATCCAGGTTGGCATCGATGAAGCGAGGGCTTGCCCCGCCCTACGTGCCAAGCCTCCAGTTCCCCTGTGACATTTTGCTTCCCTCTGGTGCTGTGGAAGGCAGATCTCTGCCTCAGTGCTGGCTGCCATGGAAGTCTACACGAGCCTCATACTAAATCTGACCCACTGCCATTTTCAATCTCACTGGATCTAAGAGGACAGGAAACCATCTCCATACCAATTAAGGTTTCCCACTTGAAAATTGTAATCTGAATCAGCTTTCCAGAGGAAGCAGGTTTCAGATCAAAAACAAGACTAGGCTCCTGTTTCCCACCTCCACTTTGAAAATCTGGCCCATTAAGTGAGTAGGCAACAAGGTGGCAGATGGAGTATAATGTGGGGAAGTGTGAGGTTATTCATTTTGGTAATAAGAATAGAAAAGCAGAATATGCTTCAAAAGGCGTGAACTTTCTAAATGGTGATGTTCAGAGACTTGTACAAGGAACACAGAAAGTTAGCATGCAGGTACAGCAAGCAATTAGGGAGGCAAATGGCACATTGGCCTTTATTGCAAGGGGACTGAGTGTAAGAACAAGTAAGTCTTGCTACAATTGTACAGGGCTTTGGTGAGACCATGCCTGGAGTATGTGCACAGTTTTTATTTCCATCTCGAAGGAAATTTATACTTTCCTTGGAGGCGGTGCAGCAAAGCTTCATTAGATTAGTTCCTGGGATGAGAGGGCTGTGCTATGATGAGAGGCTGAGTAAATTGAACCTATCCTCTGTGTAGTTTAGAAAAATGAGAGGTGATCTGATAGAACATACAAGATTCTGAAGGGGCTTGACAGGGTAGACACTGAGAGGTCATTTCCCCTGGCTGGGGAAATCTAGAACATGGGGAAACAGTCTCAGGATAAGGGTTCAATCATTTCAGACTGAAAGGAGAAGACACTTCTTCACTCAGAAGGTTGTGAATTGGAATTCTCTACTCCAGACCATTTTGGATGCTTCATTGTTGAATATATTCAGGGCTGAGATAAATATATTTTTGATGTCTCAGGGAGTCAAGGCATATGGCGAGTGGGCGGAAAGTGGAGTTGAGGCAGAAGATCAGCCATGATCGTATTGAATGGCAGAGCAGGATCTAGGGGCCGAATGGTCTACTCCTGCTCCTATTTCTTATGTTCTTAAATGGTGGGAGTCAAAATACTCCAAGTAAATTGAATCCATCACCTTCACAGGTCCCAATACATTAAGTGATTTTAAATTAACTAAGCTCAAGGTTGTTTTTTTAATCAATGCATCTTATTACCAGTTAAGTGAGTCTATTTAATCTATGAAACTCTACATTCAGATTTTAGTTGAGTAGGCAGACAAAGTGCTTTTAGTAAACTCTGATCCATTCGACGTACTCTGCTGTAATCTTCTATCAAATTTAAATTATTTCATGAATTCTTACTTTTATTTACTTGATATTGCCAACAAAGAAGCTGTTTATAAAATTCAGCATATAACATTTCGTTTATAGATATTGGGAGCAATTTTGTGTTCTCATCATCTCTTTGTACCTAAAAATGGGGTGTTGGACCAAAACTGTATGAAAAACTGAACAGTTGATTTACTGCTCATTTTCTAACAATTCTGCTTTCTGAGCAGGTTTTGTAACTTGCTGCTGGAGCAACTGCTGGACACAAGCAGGAGATTGTTTCATCTTTATGTTGTTTCTAGTTCCCAGATGTTGGAAAGAATCACAATTTAATCTTGGAAAAGGCTGGAGTCAGTCTGATTTATTTCAGCACGATGCTTTGTACTGTCGAACCTGATTCTTATAGGAACATAGAAAGATAGGAGTAAGCCATTCAGCCCTCGAGCCTGTCCCGCCATTCAATGAGATCACGGCTGATCCGCGGCCTAACTCCATATACCTGCCTTTGGCCCATATTCCTTAATATCTTTGCTTAACAAAAATCTATCTCAGACTTAAAATTAACAACTGTTCTAGCTTCAACTGCTATTTGTGGGAGAGAGTTCCAAACCTCTACTACCCTTTGCGTGAAGAAGTGCTTCATATCATCTCTTCTGAACGTTCTGGCAATAATTTTTAGACTATGCCCCCTAGTTTTAGAATCTCCAACCAATGGAAATAGTTTATCTTTATCTAGCCTGTCTTTTCCTGTTAATATCTTGAAGATTTCGACCAGATCACCCCTTAACCTTCGAAATTCTAGCGAAAACAGGCCCAATTTGTGTAATCTCTCCTCATAACTTGACCCCTTTAGTCCAGATATTATTTTTGTAAACCTACCTTGCACTCCATCCAAGGTCAATCTCTCCTTCCTAAGGTGTGGTGCCCAGAACTGCTCACAGTACTCCAAGTGGGGTCTAACCAGGGTTTTGTACATCTGCAGCATAACCTTTGTGTCTTTATACTCCAATCCTCCAGATATAAAGGCTAGCATTCCATTAGCCTTTTTGATTATTTTCCGCACTTGCTCATGGCATTTTAAAGATCTATGAACCCGAACCCCTGATTCTTGTGTTACATATAACATGACCCCCCAGTGCAGCCGTGAATGAGGCCCCCCACTGGAACACTTAAACATAACAACTAGTTCCGAGCTATTTAGTTCCCAACACTTTACAGATTGTATAACAATATATACATATATAACATCCCTCTTTAAAACTTAATGCCCCTATATCAATATAACTGTCAATATAAATAAAGAAGATTATCATCTGACTTCTGGAAATAATCTGAACCCCCTTTTTACAGTCTTTTATAGCGTATATTCTTTTTTTTATTATTCATGGTATCGCTTGGGTGGTAAGATGTTATGCCTCCATCTTGTAGATTTGTCATTTGTTGCCCTTTGTGGTGAGTTGGCACGCTGTACGGGCGATGTTGTGTCACCTGCTGGTGATGTTGTTAATGTTGTCTTACTGGATAGTGATGTTTCCGTTGTTATTAATGGTCTTTTATGTTGTTCCAGCTCAGGTGTAGGTTGAATATGGATTGTGTTCCTTCTCATTTGGTTTCGGTTTCGGTCTCAATGATATATGACCTTAGAGTCATAAGAGTTATACAGCACAGAAACAGGCCATTTGGCCCATCGTGTCCATGCTGGCCATCAAGCACCTATCTATTCTAATCCCATTTTCCAGCACTTGGCCCGTAGCCTTGTATGCTCATCTAAATACTTCTTAAATGTTGTGAGGGTTCCTGCCTCTACCACCCCTTCAGGCAGTGTGTTCCAGATTCCAACCACGCTCTGGGTGAAAAATTTTTTTTTCCTCAAATCCCCTCTAAACCTTCTGCCCCTTACCTTAAATCTATGCCCCCTGGTTATTGATCCCTCCGCTAAGGGAAAAAGTTTATTTCTATCTATCCTATCTATGCCCCTCATAATTTTATATCCCTCGAACAGGTCCCCCCCTCAGCCGTCTCTATTCTAGATCCAACCAACAGAACACCATCTTCTAGTGAGATGTCATCTCTGATAGACCATTACTGCTGTATCGCTGGCTGTGTGTGTTGTATCCTATCAGGCCATCCCTGGATCATTTGCTGAGATAGACAACTCCTTGTCTTTGATGGTCTCATCTCTAATTTGACTCAGTTTTGGTGGTGTTACGTTCACTAAGTGATGAATCTTTATGCCTAGATCTTCTATCTCATGTTTCTCCTGTGGTGACAACCGAGTTGGGGTGTCTGCCAGCACCATTTCTCTTCCTGGCTTATATTTCAGAGTGAAATCATAACTCTGAAGCCTCAAGAGTAACCTATGCCATCTTGCTGTTGCTTTACCTAGACTTTTCTTGTAAATCTGCTCCAGTGGACGATGATCACTCTCCACTGTGAAGTCCCTCCCATAGAGATATGTGTGGAACTTCTCACATTCATACACAACTGCCAGAAGCTCTCTCTCTATGTTAGCATATCTTGTCTCAGCTGACGTCAGAGCTTTGGACGCAAATGCTACTGGCTCTCCCTCTTGGACAAGGGCTGCTCCCTGTCCTTTTGTAGAAACATCTACTTGCAGAGTGACAGGTTTCTTTCTGTCGTAGTACGACAAACTTGTCTCCTTGCATCTGACCTTTTTGAGTTTGTTGAAACTCCTGTCATGTGAGTCTGACCACTGATACTGTACATCTTCTTTCATCAGCTCCCGCAGGTTTGCTGTGTGTTCCAACATGTGCAGAATAAAGGAGCTCACGTATTGTATCAAACCAAGGAAACTTCTCAACTGTCTCTTATCTCTTGGGGCTTCCATCCCCGAGATGGCTGAGATTCTTTTGGGACCCGGCTTAACTCCGTCAGGTGTGTACACCATTCCGAAGAACTGGAATTCTGTCATTTTCACAATGCATTTCTGCATTTGTCTGAGTTTAGCTTCATCCCAGCTTTCCTGGTTCTCTACACGGCTTCATGTAGATGGTTGTCATGATCTTTTTCATCTGCACCATATATCTGGATATCATCAGCTATGCCGACTGCTCCTTTGCATCCCCTGTGTGTCTCATCTACCTTCTGTTGGAACACATCCTGGCTTACTTTGAGGCCAAAGGGTAGACGTAGGAATTTGTACCATCCAAAGGGTGTGTTGAATGTTGTCAACCGTGAAGATTTTGCATCGAGCTTCACATTCCATTAGCCATTTCTGGCATCAAGGTTGCTGAAAACTTTTGGGCCTGCCAGCGTTGGTGTGATTTCTTCCAATGTTGGAATAGGGTAGTGATACCTCTTTATTGCTTGGTTAAGATCTTTGGGATCCAGGCAAATTCTTAGCTGTCCATTTGGCTTCTCTCTCACCATAATGGAATTTATCCAATCTGTAGGCTCTGTGACTCTGGCAATCACCTTCTTTTCTTCCATTTCTGGAAGCTCTTTTTCAAGCTTTCCTTTTAGTTCTGCTGGTACTTTACGTGGGGGATGAATCACTGGTTTCATCGTAGGGTCAATAGTGATGTGATACTCAAAATCTTCGAAGCATCCAACTGTCTCATCAAAACACTCTGGGTACATTTGTACCAGATCTTCTTTGCTTCTTATGAGAGGGTGCTTTTCAATGGGTGTACTATCTTCAACCCCCAGTGTCGCCTCCTTCACATCATGGTTTACTGAGATAATCTGCAACTCTTCACAACTGCTCAACCCTAGGATAGCTGGACAATCTGTTTCTGTGATGTAGAACATACAGTTAACATCTTTCGCTTTGTGTGCCCCTCTGATTTGGATTGTTCCTCGCTGTCAAATCTCAGTTCCCCAGTATGTTGTTAGCATGTCATTTGGTTTCAGAGCACCTTCCCTTGGATAACCATTTTTCTGCTAATTTTCAGGAAAGATCTGCTGGTATAGTCTGAGCGGGATGATGTTACTCTGTGCTCCAGTATCAATCTTCACCTTCAGATTTATCATTGTGGGCTTATTTCTCAGCCTCTTCCTGATCTGAATAGTTGTGTGAATTTCTTTTCTCTGGGAACTGTCACATCCAGACATTTGGTGCAATTGTATGGTTCCTATTTCTATCATGTTCTCAAACCCATCCCCATCTTCCAGGGTATGGATGTTTTGGTTTCTTTCACTATTCCTTTGCCCTGTTACTCTGGCTCTGATGACCCGTCGACCCCCTTCTTGCCTTGTTCTGCACATCTTTTCCCAGTAATTGGTCTTTCCGCAAGTTCTGCAAATTGTTCCATATGCGAGACATTTCCTTCTATTCCTGTCCCGGCTGACATTTTGGTCTTTTTTTTAAGAACTTTTGCAAGAGTCACTCAGTTTTTCTGTCTCTCTCTCTGGCACTAATTTGAGTCACTTTTCTCAATCTGATGCTTTTAAAAATGTTCTAGGTTTACTCACAGACACTCACTGCCACCATGTTTTGTCTTTATGTTGTTTCTGGTTCCCAGATATTGGAAAGAATCACACATTAATCTTGGAAAAGGCTAGTGTCATTCTTGTTTATTAAAGCACCAGGCTTTGTGCTATAGAACCTGATTATTGTGTTACATATAACATGACTCCCCAGTGCAGCTGTGAATGAGACCCCCCACTGGAACATTTAAACATAAAAACTTCTTCTTTTGGGCCTCCTTATCTCGAGAGACAATGGATACGCGCCTGGAGGTGGTCAGTGGTTTGTGAAGCAGCGCCTGGAGTGGCTATAAAGGCCAATTCTAGAGTGACAGGCTCTTCCACAGGTGCTGCAGAGAAATTTGTTTGTCGGGGCTGTTACACAGTTGGCTCTTCCTTTGCGCCTCTGTCTTTTTTCCTGCCAACTACTAAGTCTCTTCGACTCGCCACATTTTAGCCCTGTCTTTATGGCTGCCCGCCAGCTCTGGAGAACGCTGGCAACTGACTCCCACGACTTGTGATCAATGTCACAGGATTTCATGTCGCGTTTGCAGACGTCTTTAAAGCGGAGACGTGGACGGCCGGTGGGTCTGATACGAGTGGCGAGCTCGCTGTACAATGTGTCTTTGGGGATCCTGCCATCTTCCATGCGGCTCACATGGCCAAACCATCTCAAGCGCCGCTGACTCAGTGTGTACAAGCTGGGGATGTTGGCCGCCTCGAGGACTTCTGTGTTGGAGATATGGTCCTGCCACCTGATGCCAAGTATTCTCCGGAGGCAGCGAAGATGGAATGAATTGAGACGTCGCTCTTGGCTGGCATACGTTGTCCAGGCCTCGCTGCCATAGAGCAAGGTACTGAGGACATAGGCTTGATACACTCGGAGTTTTGTGTTCCATGTCATAAAAACTAGTTCCTAGCTAATTAGTTCCTAACACTTTACGGACAGTATAACAATATATTCATATATAACATAGATTCATGAATAAATGCAAATCGGATTCATGTGATGAAGTTTTAACCTACAATGCCATTTTCATCTCATTGCAAAATGCGATTGCAAGCTCCTGTTCTCGCCCACTAAAATTGACTGATGGATATCAGGGGCAGCCATTTTGAGTGTAAATTCAAGGCATCTTTATCTTCAGTCAAGGAAAGATGGAAATAGGTTTGGCAATCTTTCCTTGAGGTTGCTTGTGTGTTTTAAGCCATAAAGGCTTCCATTATTTGATTTCATTGCCGCCTGAGGTGCTGCAAGAATGATTCATGGCCAATATAAACTGCTGTTCTCTCTCAGTCTCTGCATTTCCACTTCTCCCATTCAAGGTACTACTATAGGTCATCAAAATCTGATGGCCCACTAGATTTCCTACCTGTAAATTGTTGAGTTGCCTGAAGCGAACTCTTTACACTGGTAGCTCACTGGGTGCTTTTAATTGATGCCTGGCCACAGAAATGGCTTCAGTCCCATGTTAACTTCATTGTGTGGGTGCAGCTCACCAGCTGCCTGATGAACAGCATTGTGAAAATCAACATTTAAACTTTTAAAATTTTTAAAATCTGCCCCAAAATTCAAAACCTGTAGGAAAGAGACTCCACACTTGTAACAGGTATTTTGTTAGTAAAGAAGTTGATTGGCAGTCAATAACACTTATCACATCATTAAAAGGATTAAATGGACTTGTAATGACTAGAAGTAACTTTCTGTGGCACATGTAATGGGTAATGAATGGCCAAATACAACAAGTTCCAAATAGGGAGGTTATGACAAGAGGTTGTTTTCGTGAAGCTAACGGCAAAATGGTGCAACTTGCACAGGACAATTAATCGCACATCTGCTCCTTTCCTGAAGTCGCTGTACTATTTATCCATAAAGAATGGAGAGTGCCATTAGTATTGACATTAATTTAACTGCAATTTTTTCCAAAGCATTTTTCAGGATATGGGCAATATAGGCAAGAATGCATTTATTACTGCTCTCCAGTTGCTGTGAGAGAATGGTGCTGGGCTTTCTAAGCAATTGTTTTTACAATTGCCAGGCTTGCAGTGTATTTGTATTTGCATCTGTAGTGTATTCGGAAGAAATTAAAAGTCAACGATATAGTTTGGAATTGGAGTCACTTCTAGGCCAGACCAGCTAGGGGTTGCAGGTTCTCATCTCTGATGGGCATTAATGAACAAGTTGTGTTTCTCTTACAATTTGGCAGCTTTCATGTTGATTATTTTCTGGTCGACAAATTACTTGATTTATTGAATTCAATTTTCACAATTGCCTGAACTCGTGAACTCTAGGCTACTAATCCAGAAGCATAACTACTACACTATATGGTAAAGGGAATAGTCATGAATTAAATTGATTTTTTTTAACTTCCAGAACTCAATCACAAAACACATTTTTCAAAGTAATTCCTTTACTATTAGAATTCAGTCACTGTACAGAATTAAAATGTACCATATCACTTCAATTTCGAGAAGTTGTTAAACTTTGATTTTAAAGGCTTTGTGGTAAAGTCACTCTTCTATTTTGGCTGAAATGGCCCTGCTGATTCATTTTTTTGTCTCTGCAAAAGGGATATTTACGATAGCAGCTGAAATGTCACTTGATGAAGCTGAATTAATTTCAGGTAGAGGTAGATGGAATTAGTGTTATCCTTTGCAAGAGTTTTTTACGCTTTTTTCCCAAAGTTCTCTCTTTTCCTCCCATCTGCTGAAGGCTATGTATAGAAGTTTTTAACTCTAGGTGATTTTTCTGTGTTTAGCATCCCAGACTACTCCTGTATGTGATTGTACTCCCCTATGGCCTGCAGCACTCCATGGGCCGAATTTTCAAGGCCCCCCCAAAGGCAGGAACGGAGGCGCCGGGTGGCCTGTCAATTTTGAGGTGCCGATCCTGGCACCAGCAATAATCACCGGCGTGGGGTGAGAGCAGGACAGAAATCTGCTCTCCTCTCAATTGGGGGCAATTAAGACGGTTAAAAGTTCAGTAAGAGTTTATCAGGGTTTTAAGTTCAAATTAAATTGAAGAGCTTTTTGAAACAGATCAGCTGAGGGGAGGCAGGTTCACAGTCGGAATCCAGTCACAGCTACCTGAGCCCTATAAGAGGGTCAGCAGGGCAAAGGGGGACACAGCTCTTGGTAAGGGGTGGCCTTGGTGCAGTGCAGGTGGCAGGGAGAGTGGGCACTCAGCGCCTGGACATTAAATGGGGTGGTCACCCCCACCGGCATTGCGGGGGCAGGAGAGAAGGGGGCAACCACCTGCCCAGAAGGAAGGCTCCAGCTGGCAATGGGGTCAAGCCTGTCAGATTTTGGTCCCAGTGGTGATGAGCGGCAACACCCTCTGCAGGAAAGGCAGAACCCTGAGCAGCAGGAGGGCATAGGGGGGGAAGAGGGGCAGGAAGGATATGGAGGCTATACTTTCAGCACAGGATCCATCGCCAAAGACAGAGCTACCTTGAGATGACTGTGACCCAGTGCGGCAGGAGAGTGTATTTCTCCAGGCAGATGGTCACAGACATCTGTGCCCTCATTGTTGAAGACCTGACACCTCGCCGCACTTTTTACCAGGCCCTGCCAGTAGCCACCAAAGTCACTGTGGCTTTGAAATTCTTTGCTTCTGGCTCCTTCCACAGATCAGCTGCAGACCTTGGTGGCATCTCAGAAGCAGGTGCACAGCACTGCATTTCACAGGTCAGTGATTAGATAGAGGAAGGGCACCCGTCCTCCCGTCTGGGCCTCTCCCTCGCGTTGCGCGCTTATTTCCCCTACAAGGACAAAAAAGAATAAGACAAGGCACTGCTGTCCTCTGTATCCAATATCAGCTGCCCCGATGTGTTTCACAGCAGTAATAGGTCTTCAGCAACACTATGGCTGTGAGGCATTCTGAGATGTCAGTAGGCGCCCTGGGCACACACCTTTCCCATCTTCAGGAGCAACATGAACCCTGAGGTTCCTGGAGCGTACAAGCCCTGGGGCCTGTCCAGAGGGCTGGGAGTCACAGTCAACTTGCCAAAACGTATAAGCTTGTTGAACCTTTTCTGGGACTGGATCCTGGATCTCCATACCTCACTTCTGCTACTCACAGCGATGGTAATCTTGAGCCAGGCCTGCTTTGTTTCAGATGGTGGCCTCCTCTGCCCACGCTCACGGTCTGCAACATGATATTCAGGTCCCTGTCAATGAGGTGAGGGGCAGCCCTGCCCCAGATGCTAGTCCTCCAGTTCTGCTGCATCATCTCACCTCCCCTTGGATGAGTGGAAGGTGTTACAGTCAAGTGAGGAGGGGTTGAAGGGCTTCCCTCTTTTCCTTCTCCTTGTTAGACCACAATAAGTTGAATTCTTTCTTAAAATTGATGTACTTACTTGCTATGATCATAACAAGAACCAACTGGACAGGTTTTCTTGAGTTAACAAAGAAAGAGGTTAATTTTATTGTACCTAAACTGAACTAGTAAAAATAATAAACAACAAGCCAACTTTCACTCTCTCACACACACTAGAGTTTATACACACACAAATAGGCTACAGAGTGGGGAAAGGTAGATTGGTTGGGTTAGAGTCCATAAAAAAATTATACAGTCTGTGGGGTTTGATGATTCAGCTGGCTTCTAGCTGAACTCAGTGGTCCTGAGGCTTTTAGTTTGAAGAGGTAGATGGCTGGTTCGGCGAGTCTCTTGGAGATAGAGATGCGGATGATTTCCTCCAATGGGGTTTCTGATTTTAGCTGAGTATACAAAGATGGTCAGTCAACAAACAGGATTTGAAAGCTTTCAAGCTGGAATGGAGTGAGTGGGAGAGAGAGAGAGAGGAACCCCCATTTGTGGTCCGTTCATGACAGAGTCCAGTTGCTTCTCCTCTGGTGCAGAGAAAACACTAGCTTAAAACCACAGATGGGGAGGGGCTTGTCACATGACAGTCACTCAGTCATTCAAACATAGCTGTTAGCAGTATTCCTCTGCTTGCTGTGAGAACAGGTAGTTCCTTTAAACTTCCTGGGTTTTGGTTCTTGCTGGGGACTGAGCAGACATTTCATCTCTCTCCTCACAGTCCTTTGCAATGTAGGAAACAGTGTAGCAAACTAGGTGATCATCATTAGCTGAAAGGATGACTTTGCTGACAGCTTTTCTTTTTAAAATTCTCTTTTAAAAAATATACAAATTCAGATCTCCAGCCAATGGACCAAAGAAAATCATCTCTCAACAAAGCCATTGGCATAACAAAGGCTTTGGCACGATGCACCATTTTTTTCAAGGCAGTTAGCTGCCGTAGGGAGTCTAAATGAGTCCCACACTATAACTGACCTGCCTCTGTTCCCACCCCCACTGGCTCTAATTGAACAGAAAACCCATATCCGTACCAATTATAGGCTTCCCCACATGAAAATCGGGATTTTAATCAAAAACAGACCCAGCTCCTGTTTCCCGCCTCAGTGGCAAAAATTCAGTCCCATGTCTTGCCTAATATCTAGTTAATTTACAGCATGCCCAGGGATCACAGAGAAAACGTTGTTATTGTAATTTGGCATCCTGGCTACAATACATGTCCTCACATGATCCTGCTTGACTTTCAAAGGCAATAGAAAAGTGTTCCACTGGAATGAGCTATAAATAAGCAAACAGGTTTATTAAACAGTAAGAGATAAGAAGCACCAACATACTTCAGTTTTACAGTAGATGCAGGCTCAACTGTCATTTCTCAGTTGACAGAGAGCAACAAATAGTTACAAAAGCTCCATTAAACTGCAATATAAACTGTATCAGACACAGAGGGTTGAATTTAATTCCTAGCAGGAGTGAACAGCAATCCCACGCAGGAGTCTTCACTGGAGGCTGATAATCTTAACTTCTCAATTTTATAAGGCAGGCTGAGTAATACGTTTCAAAAAACCAAGGTAAAGCAAATTTAAATATGTTTTCTCCCCCAATTACAAATTTTAAATGAAAACTTTGATGGTTGTTAAAGATTGCATAAAGTAAATCCAAATAAACTTACAAGTACAGAGCGGCTGCATGCTACTTCACACTGACATTTTTAAGCCATTTCTTCATTTCCACTTTGTTTTTCTCTTTTGCCTCCCTGCACCAGGTAGTGAATCTCTACCAAAAGGTAAAAATCATTAATCTCGAATGTAGAAGTATTACTGGTGTGGATTTTATAGAAAGTAGTTAAATAGAATTCAACTGTCTTCTCAGTGTCTTTAAGAAAAACAGAATTCCATAAAAATACAATAAAGATTTGATCCTTTAGCTAGGCACTTAAATGTAACTTGTAATTAACAGACATAAACCAATATAAAGTAAACAAGCTGAAATACTAAAGGAATGAATCTCAAATACATTATTATTTTTAGTGTTTTAAGAACAACTACACTAATGCAATAGTAATTTAAAAAGTAGCTGGACATAAACAAATAAAAATAATAATTTGTTAACAAAACAGCAAGATGTAGGGTAGCATTGCTGACCTTAGGTTCCATAACTAACAATGGGATAAGAATTCCACCAGTTCCAATGAGGCAAATAATAAGATGGTGGACACTTGGTGCACTAAAAAGCATTGGATGTCGGCTCTCCATACTAGCACGTGCAGAGGCTGGGATGACTATGTGACTGAAGCACCAAGAATGTTCGAATATAAGTATTGAACACAAAGGAGTGCGACATTCCAGTTCTAGTAACTTGATTGTGATACATTCAGAAAACTATGATACCAGAAAACTATGTGAATGAGCTGACCTTATATAAAAGCACTTGAAAATGTTTACTGGGTATTTCTAGCTAAATCATAAAGAGGTCTTTTAGAACCAGTATACAACTTTACTTCATCATCATCGGCTTAGACGAGTTGGGCTAAATAGCCTGTCTGATTCTATGATGTTACTGTGCACAGTGATCAGAGGAATTTTTGTCTCAATTTGGTAAAGCAATAACATTATGATATTATTTCACTGTCTTCAAAATATATACAAATTCATCAATATCCTGGTAATTACTTGGCATTAACCATCTTCATTCCACAACATTGGTGCAGAATTGCTATAGCAACATTTATACCATGTTTTCCATTATATCATGTGAGATCCCCAAAACAAATGATTTTTGTAAAGCATTCTTTGTATGGAATAATAAAATATTTAAAAATAGAATGCTTAAAAGCAGTTTTTCACATATCAGCTAATTAGAGAAAATAATGTAGTAAGCAAACTTTCTGCAGTCATAATGTCAATGAATACAAAAATCCTACACTGACCAGTTCAAACAATCTCTACAAATGCAGCTGCAACTACTATAGAATGAATCACTTCTTTTGATGCTGAGTTCAGCTGACACATGTCATAACTTCAGTAAGTACATGACTTTGATCTACAGTAAGCTGACATCAAACTTTTTTTAACCTTTGCTCAGCTCTAACATTCATTAATTTACTGTTCGACATCCAATGGCGTTGTTCAAAGAGAAAAGTGGAGATTCAGGTTGGACAGACAGGTGGATCAGAACCTGGGCATGTTGGAGAAAAAAAAAATCACTAAAAATAGGGAGGAATATTAACAGTAACTTAAAAATTAGAAAACTCGAAGCAAAAGTATAAAATAAACAATGGCAGCCTTATGTGTTCTTGGGGTGATGTGATTGATCTGTGCAGTCATGTGGTTAGTATGGACTAATCATCAATGTACAGACTTACGTGTTACAAACAACCTAACATACAATATTATAGGCACAATAGAATTTCCAGGGTTTTGGGGGTGTAAGCCCTTTGCAGTAGAGCAAAGGGAAAGGAATTTGGGGCAGAATCTTTTCTGCTGCTTGCTGGAATTGATGATAAAATAAGCCATTAGGAGAAGAGGGTGTTTCTTCACAAGTCATTGACTTTGGAACTAAGAAAGATAGATCAGATTACTTTCTTCATGGTGAGAAGCTAAAAGGTAATTGTTTTGAGGAACAAAGGGGGGAGTCTTTCAGGACAGGACGATAGACAACAAAAACAGAAAGTGCTGGAAATATTCAGCAGGTCAGGCAGCATCTGTGGAGAGAGAAGCAGAGTTAACGTCTCAGATCTGTGATCTTTCATCAGAGTCAAACAAAATCAGTCTGGTCTCTCCTCAGCCACATAGTGTAACAAAAAGCCATCTTGAATTCCAGCAAGGCTGTGAGAGACAGAGATCATTTCCAGCCAATCGAGTTGAACTCTGCTGAGACAAGTTGGAAACTGGCTACAGCAGAGACAAGAGAGTGCTTTTGCAAAGATTACTTTTCTACTGATGAGAATTGACCTAAGACAGCAGCACCGTCTTTACCAGGAGACTGCAACAGCCCAACAAATACCAGACAACCAGAAAACCGGCCTGCAACTTTAAAAATTCACCTTCCAAGGGGATCCCACACGTCTTTCCTGAAACAACAGACATTTGCAACCTGAAATTTGAACACCTCTCACCCTGTACTTTTCTACCTACCTTTTCTTGAGAGTCCATGTGAGAGTGAATGCATGCGTGAGCGGGTGTTGCGATCATTTTGGGATTTGTTGAAAATAAATAGTTTCTTTTTAACTACAAGAAAACCTGTCATCTGTCTATTTGGCAAATGAAACACAAGGGGTTAAAGCACTACCAATAAAAACACTTGCTGTGGTCAGTTGGGAGGTGAACAGTGAGAACCAGCCATGCCATCACCAACCTGGCCATAACAATGAGCACAGAGATTTAGAGGTCCATGTATTGAAATCACTAAAAACTGGTGGACAGGTACAAAAAGTACTTTAAAGACTAATGAAATGGTAACCTTTATCTCAAGAGGGCTGTAATAAAAAGAAGTGGAAATTATGCTATAGCTGTTTGGCGCTTTGGTTAGATGGCATTTGGAGTACCGCGTTCCATTCTGGCCACTTCAGGAGGATATATTGGCTTTAGCGTGGGTGCAGTGCCGATTCATCACAATAATACTGCTGCTTAGAGTGTTAAAGTATGAGAACAGGTAGCATAGACTAGGCTTGTATTCCCTTGCGTATAGTTGATTAAGAGGTGATCTAATTGAGGTGTTAAGATGATTAAATGATTTGAAATGGTAGATACAGAGAAACTATTACTGCTGGTGGACAGCAAGAACAAGGGGACATCAGGCGGAATCTTTTGCACTTAGTCCCTGCTGGAACTGCGGGACCAGTTGCAGGTCGGGAAGCCAAATAGTGAAGGACTAGGCTCTGCTGAGGTTCTTTCCCAGAGCCATAGCATTAGCATCCCACCTCCGGCTTCTCCAACCAATCAGGGAGGACAGCTGTGATGACATGTCCATTCTGTCAAAGGTAGGATTTTTAATTAAAGGGACAACAGCATATTTTACAAGGCCTCACCAGCACTTGGACTTTTGAGGCTGCAGCAATCACAGGAATGGAAAGGAGATGTGGGAAGGCTGCCCCCGCACCGCCCCCCCCCCCTGCCCCACACCCTGCCCATGCCCCCCCCCCACCCCTCAGATCTCATTCTTACCTCCTGGTCCTGATTCCAGATCTGAGGAGCTGCAGTGCGGTAAGCTCTCCCAAGGCTGGGAGGAAGAGGACAGTTTCTCCAACCAAGAGGTCATGGAAGGAAGTAAACAAGAAAGTTAGCAGCAGGAGTGTCTTGCCTCCAACCTGGAGACACTGCACAAGAGGATTCAGGACTTCAGGAGGGCATGACAGGTGAGTGGCATAACACTTTTAGGTGCCAAGCCCCACACTCTGACTTTCATAGAATTCTCCTGCACAGCATTCCTCAGGACAATGCACCTTGCAACCGCATTCATTTCTTTCCCTGCAGGCACCTCACATCCCCATCTGAGCAGCCAACACTTACACTCACCTTCAGCCAATTACCCTCACAGTTACCCTGCACAAATGGTGTCCTTCCCTCCTCTGCCATTATGAACACTCACACCTCTCTGCTTTCCACCCACAACTTGGTGAGAGGCAGAGACCCGGGGGTTGCGGTGTGGGGGATGGATGGTGGTGGTGAGGTGGGGATGGAGAAGATGGCCCTCCAGTGACAGGCACCATATAGGCAATTGGCAACATGTTCCCACCTGCTCCACTGGGAAGGAAGTCTTGTTTAGAGGCTACAGGTGTCAGCAGCAACCTACCTTAAGAGTCTGAACCTTTTGAGGCACTGGTGCTCAGACATCTTGAGAGAGCTGATCCTCTGTCTATTGGGGTCTCGCCTGCTTTCAGCTCAATCTCAATGTCCATCCCCTTTGCTCTGTGGAGGGGCAAATGCCTGAGGGGAAGACAGCTGGTTGTGCTGCTGGTGTTGCTCTGACTGGTGCTGGTTGTGATGCTGTTGGTGGTGGTGCTACTGCTGCTCTTGTGCATTAACAAAGGTGCAAGGTAAAACTGCATAAGCTGCTCCCTTGTTGTTGTGAAGGGCGGCAGCAGGAAAATGCATCTGAAGATCAGTAAAATGGCAGAGAAGTGGAGTGCCGTCCAAGAAGTTGGCAATCAGCATATTCTGTTAAGCAGTGATCGCACTCTTTGAGAGAAGAAGTGCTTTGAACAGCAACCACTCACCTGGCCATGGTTGGAGCACTTCAATTTCACTGATTAAAACCTTCCCATTTGTCAGTTTCGCTGAAGAAACTCCTTCCGCTGTGCACTCACCTCAGTGACTCTAGCGAACTGTTGACAGGTTGGGAAACAAATGGCCTGGCTGGGAAATCCACAACTGAGGATTAAAACAGCTCTTAGTGGAGTTCTTAAATACCTTAAATACTTACCTGACAGATCCTAAGGGGCTCCCCGCTCACCTTCAATCTGCTCCACTGAAACCTGGAAGAGGGCAGAAAGATGTTGGGATCCTGACTCGACATCAATTTCAGGGGACTTAACTCCCCACATGCATGCAAACCCACCTCCCCTTGCCTGGGAAAATTGCTTCCATAATCTTAAAATTAGCATTAGAGTGAAATCATGAAGTACTTTCTCACACAAAGGGAATAGAAATTTGAAAATTTCTCCTCCAAAAGTCTGTAGATGCTAGGATAAGTGCTTTCAAGACCGAGATAGATTTTTGTTGAGTAAGTGTATCAAGGGTATGGAACAAAGGTGGGAAAATGGAGTTGGTTTGCAGATCAACCATGATCTAATTGAATGGCAGAGCAGGCCCATGGGGCAGAATGGCCTCTTCCTGTTCCTATACTGTTCTTTTATATCTCACTGAACTCTGCAGATCTCCACTTCTATTTCACCTCTACTTTTCGGTGGCTGCGCGTCAAATTTTCTGGTGTTACGCACACCAAGGTCTAAATTTAATGGGCCCCCCAGAGGTGAGTTAGGAGGCAGAAAGTGCCCATAGAATTGCAGCAGGAAGCGGGTGGGTGGCAGACCTGTCTCCTTCCTGTCGTAATGCAATTAGGTCAGGGGCAGGATAGGCCGATGATGGCTTTCTCACTCAAAGCACAGTTGAAGCCCTTAAGAGGCCTATAACCAGCCACTTCAGAGCCTCTTCCTGCTGCTGTTGGGATTTAACCTGCAGCGGAGGGGGACTCCGCCACGCAAGGAGGTCGCCCAATGAGGAAGCCTCCCTGTGGGCTTGAGGGGGCCCTCCTCCATGGGCAATCTATCACCCATGGAGGGTACCTGCCAGCAAATACCCCACCTCCGTGAATGCCCCTCCCTCCAGTAAATGCCCACCCTCCACCCCATCATCTCCAGGGACTGCGGGTCTGGCCCCAGTGACCCTGCCTCATTCACCTCTGGTCGCAGCCTCCTGCATTGAGCCTGGTCCCAGGCCTCTTGCAGTACCGGCAGTGGCCACTTATCCCAGTGGCGCTGCCGATACTACTGAGTTCCTGGCCCTCTGATAGGCCGGCAGTTCTTGGAGGCGGGATCCCTGTCTTTAAAGGAATGGGGATCCTGCTGCTGTGCTGTTAATTACCCGGGTGCTGCAGAATCACGCCAGGGGTGTTCCAAATGGCTGAGGTCGGATTCTCACCATCTTTTCGGCTTGGCTTTGGGAGCCCCGCCAGTGCAACAAAATTCAGGCCCAAAGATTGTACTGCTTCCCTTCCTATTTCTAAACTCTATCCATATCGATTCTGTCTTAATGCAACACCCAGGTCATCTTTATGTGCTAGAATGGTGATAGAATTTAATATTAATATTGCCACACTGCCCCTTCCTGGAAATTTTATAACCAGGACTGTTAAATTCATAATCCTGTAAAAACCTTAACCATACCTCCATTATAGCTACTATATCATATTTCTCTATAATTAGTAATGCTTCCAAACATTTCAATTTTGTTACAAATGCTTTAAGCATTTATAGATGTACCAATTTGTTGGAACTGTGGACCATATTTTTTCCCTAGTTTTACATTAAATTTTCTGACATCCCTTGCCCCTTCTACAATAATGTTCATATCTCACTATCTCAAAGCTTTGTTTCTTTCCTTTTCTCCTTTGATAATAATTCTTAGTTTTTCAGCTAAGCTTTCTGCTTCTATTCCAACAGCTTTGTTAATTCTTCTCTCCATGTCTACTCTCAAATTTTGGGCAGCATTTAATGGGTCCCTGGGAGATGGGGTAGGAGGTGGGGTAAGCCATAGAATTGAGATAGAAAGTGTGGGATGGGAGGGCACAGAGGGCCCGTGGCCTTCCTGTTGTGCTGCAATTAAGTTGGGGGTGGGAAAGGCCAAAGACGGCCTTGTTGGCCAGAGGCCAAATGAGGCCCTTAAGTGTCCAATCACTAGCCACTTAAGGGCCTCTTGTCACTGCCGCTGGAGTTAAACCAGCAGTGGGGAGGCCTCTGCCACATGGGGAGTTTGCCCAGTGAAACAAGTTGTCCTCCCCATGGGCTTGGTTGGGGGTGGCCAGCTCCATGGGTAATCTGTGGCCCACGGAGGGCCCTTAGCAGCAAAGGCCACCCCTCTATTAGCACCCACCCCGCCCTCAAAGCCCACTTTTTGCCCCCTCACCGGGGCCTGCTGGACTGGTCCTGGCGACTCCACGTCATTTACCTGGGGTCCAAGGCTCCAGCAAAGGATCTGCTCTCTGGCCTGGTGCAGTATCGGCAATGGCCACTGTTCCCAGTGGCGCTGCTAATAGGACTGACCTGCTGGCCCTATGATTGGCCACCAGCTCTGGGAGGCAGGATCCCTGTCCTTAAAGGAATAGGGACCCCAGCGCCGGGCAGTTAATTTCCTGAGCGCTGCTGAATTGTGGCAGTGGGCACTCCAAAGGGCCGAAGCAGGGTTCCCTCACCTTTTCAGTCTGTCGTCAGAAACTCTGCCATCTGCACTAAATTCAGCCCTTTGACTTTCAACACCTGCCTGCCATATTATTTTGCACATAAATATAAGCAAGTGTAATTTCAAGGCCTGTCCAGCTAAGAATAATTCAGATTTTGGATGCATTGTCATACTATTTGTTCTAATCAATGGCACTGATTACCATCAAGTATCAATAGTATGTGCAAATAATAACTCAGAAATGAGGCCTTTAAGTGCTATAAATTACTATTTATGCCAACAAGAAGACAGATTGGAAAATGGCAACAACAAAGGTTGATTTTGGGAGAACCCAAATGTAGGAAAGTCTGGGAGGAAGATTTCCAGGCAGTTCAATGCTGTTCTGTGAAATAAGTAGTTAATAGAATATTAAGAAAATTAGTCAAGTACAAAAGATAACAAAAGGAGTTTGCATTCAACCAACCAGCAACAAGAGATATTGGAACAGAACAACCATTGAAGGTACTAGCTATGGTGAACAAAAAATTGAAGAAGTTTTAGGAACATAGGACCATGTGTGGGCCTTTCAACACTCAAACCTGTTCTATCATTCAATTACATCATGGCTGATCAATATCTTAACTCCATCTGCCCGCCATGGTTCTGTAACCCTTAATATCCTTACTTAACAAATATTTATCAATTTCAGTTTTGAAATTTTTATTTCACCTCGACTCAACAGCTTTTTCAAGAAGAGAGTTCTAGATTTCTACTACCCTTTGTGTGACGGAAATGGTTTGAGGCCTCTGAGGTCACAAGCTCATCTGATTCTTCTAAAAGTACATATCTCATAGAAACATAGAAAATAGGAGCAGGAGTAGGCCATTCGGACCTTCGGGCCTACTCTGCCATTCAAAAAAGATCATGGCTGATCATCTAATTCTGTACCCTGTTCCCGCTTTCTCCCCATATCCCCTGATCCCTTTGGCATTAAGAAATATATCTATCTCCTTCTTGAATATATTTAATGATTTGGCCTCCACCGCCTTCTGTGGTAGAGAATTCCACAGGTTCACCACCCTCTGAGTGAAGAAATTTCTCCTCATCTCGGTTCTAAGTGGCATATCCCATATCCTGAGACTATGACCCCTGGTTCTGGACTCCCCAGCCATCGGGAACATCCTCCCTGCATCTAGCCTGTCTAGTCCTGTTAAAATTGTATCGGTTTCTGTGAGATTTCCTCTCATTCTTCTAAATTCCAGTGAATAAAGTCGACCCATCTCTCCTCATACTTCAATCCTGCTATCCCAAGAATCAGCCTAGTAAATCTTCTTTGCACTCCCTCCATGGCAAGAACATCCTTCCTCAGATAAGGAGACCAAAGCTGCACACAATACTCCAGATGTGGTCTCACCAAGGACCTGTATAATTGCAGTAAGACATCCTTGCTCCTGTACTCAAATCCTCTTGCAACGAAGGCCAACATACCATTCGCCTTCCTAACTGCTTGCTGCACCTGAATGCTTGCTTTCAGCGACTGGTGTACAAGGACACCCAGGTCTCGTTGCACCTCCCCCTTTCCCAATCTATCACCATTCAGATAATAATCTGCCTTTCTGTTTTTACAAACAGAATGGATAACCTCACATTTATTCACATTAGTCTGCATCTGCCATGCATTTGCCCACTCACCCAACTTGTCCAAATCGCAATATCTCCTTTATTATATATCTAGAGCTTTCCATTTTTGAGTTTAGCCAATAAAATTCAATGAAATACAACAAGCCCAAAATTTTGAAAATTGTCTTTATGGAACACACAAGACACCATTTTTATTTGATGTGCAGAATGAATGCACACGTGCTCCATTCCCAGTTATGCACAATGCACAATGCATCATGTTCTGTTTGTCATGTTCTGCCAAGCCTCAGATAATCAGAATATTGCCTGTATGAAACAAAACTATAAATACCAATTTTGACTATTTGTATTGAAATAAATTAGAAAACTGAATTTTGTAAAACCAATGAGGTGTTAAAAATATACACTCTCATCCCCAAAAAGCAAACACTAAAAAGCAGTAAGCATGTAAGCAATCCAGATGGCACTTATTTAAGTTTTGAAAATAACAATATCAGAGTACAGAATGCATATGCCATTCATAATTTTAGTCAAAGGCTATGTCAACATACAAATATGTACGTTTGATAATAATGAAGATGGTGTCATACTGCCATTCTTAATACCTTTCTTCTCTTTACAGTCGAACCTGGACCATCTGGCCTACAAGGATTGAATTCCACATTATTGACAGCACCAGAAAAACATAGCAGATGTTCATAAAGTTTGAAGTCAACAAAATACTGGCATTTATATAACTGGCAAAATAACTATGTACACAATTACTTTTGAATGTTCTAATTCTGACATCAAGATTTCAGTAAATTACTAACACTTTGTGATACAACATACCTCTGGCTATTATAATTTTTTTTCTTTAGTTTTTCCTGACTAGTGTGTGTTCATTACAATTAGTACCACTGGCTCAATGGGGATTTCAACAAGTAACACTTAGCTTATAAATTTGTAGTCACCAGCTGTTTTAATGTAGTGTAATTTTGAGCATTATAGCTGAATGTAAAGTATTCTGGGTTTGCATTGTGAATGAGAATGAGGCCTCCTCTGTGAGGAAAAGCTCTTGACAATGAAACACTTCACTTGTGCAAAGTACTGGCCAAACACCTATTGAGTGTGAATTTCTTTAATGTTGCTTAACGCATAAATGCAGCATTCAATCTTTTAGGATATTACCAATCTAGAAGATTAATTTTAGAAGATTGATGCCTGAAGAATGTCTTCCGTAGAGCATGTTGTTATTTAATTTAGATGACACACATTTCAATTCAAAACAGCTGTCTGTTCAGTCTAATCTGAATTCACAGTTGTTTAGCATTTTCATGTACTGTTTGAACAATGTAGACTTTTTAAAGTTTTTCTGCATTTCATTGTAACGATTTTAAACTTCTTCATATTCAAATGGATTCAAATTAAAATTATGATAATCAGCATTTAGCCCCAAAACTGTGTGCTAAAATGAAACTTGTAAACAGGTACATCTTATTAGCACTGTACCCACTTAATGCCTATTTCAACCTGTCCCCAAAGTAAGTGTAAACTTATTTTTATGGATCCTAGAGGAACATATAATAGCCATATATAAAAGATACCATACAGAAATTTCCCTAATTAGCATAGGATGAATGCTGTGTATTGATTCTCATGTGTGTGCTCCTCATGGGCCCATCAGAAAAGCTCTGGCCCACTGGCGGCATGGTCGAGGCCCCCGGGTACTGCCTACCCTTGCCCGCAGACCCAACCTGCTGACAGTTTTGTAGGAGAGATGGACCATTTTTCGCCCTCCCTGACAGCTGCACTGTAGTGGGGTACCCGTTTGGCACCTGCAGCATTTAATTGAGGCTCGAAGATGAAATTGGGTTGGGCCTCATGCGGCAGGCCAGCATAGATTGATGTGTAGAGCAGTTGCTCCACAGACATTGGGCCCATTTTGGAGGCAAGTTAGATTTCTTCCCCCATATGTCAGTTCCCAGAAATCTTCCTATCAGATGTTCTGAAGCATAAAATATTGTTAAAAGAAGTGGCTGGGAGATATTAATAAGCATACAGATTTGAGAAGTGAATCAATGCGCAGCATTTATCCCATGGGGAATTAACATCTCATTTGTTGCTGTTCTTTTCTGAAGTTTCTCCCACTCTGCATTCAGTTTCTGTTGCTCTGCCTTCAGCCTGCTAACATACTCTGCTGATTTTCTCAAGATGACTGCTTTTGGGTCCTTGTTATTCTTGGAAAGTTCTAGCACGTCATCTCCAAGAGCTAACAGACAATGCTTCAACTCATTCCTCCTCTGCCTCTTCAGGACATTGCATGTCCTTCACCTCTCCTCATCCTCCGTGTGTGAAGGCGTAGGACTCAAGGTTGAGGATTTGTTGGGGAAGAGTACTTGGTTTCATGAAGATAGCTGTCCATTCTGGCTTGCTGTGATGGTGGCAGTTGTGTGGACTGCAGAAGTGAAGGCAGCATAGTTGTGCTGTTGCTGGGTTTTCAGACTGCACCGTTTGATGCTGCTCAGAATCTGTGAGCGGGTTCCAGACCTTGGAGATTTCCCCTTGGCAATGTTCTTATGGATAGTTATGATGTTGAGGTTGTTACATGCTGGTAGTCCTGCCACTGCTAGTCTGTTCGTGTCTGCTCGGTAGAACATTTGTGGTTTCCAAGCTGACTTGCTATAGCTGCATTGCATGGTTAGTGTGCCATTGTAAGGGATGGGTGACCCACTGTATGCAGATAACTTGGCAGTCGTCGGTTGTATCGTTGATTTCCAATGACTTCAGTACATATCTTTGCAGATTCGGACTGGTAGAATATTTGTACTAGTGTCGGTGTCATTCTTGGCCTTGAGTTTAGGTTTGCCAGCTTTCTTTTGGTACATGATATTAATAGTGGCAAAAGCTTCCAATTGTTGGACTTCATCAACGTGATGTGTCAGGTACACAATGTGGAATGCCTGTTCGTCTTCAGTCTGAGAAGTAATTTTCTCTGAGTTTTGTCTCAGGTCTGTTTTGCCATGGATTTTGTGTATTGGCTTGCATTTATGCTAGTCTCTGGTGCTTTCCTTCCTGCTGTTGCCCTGTTGTCTGTTCGTTTGCTTCCAATTGTGACTTTGGCTATGTCTTTGGAGCCAGAATTCCTACACAGGCAGGCCCAGTGTCCTTTCGCACTGTATGCCTTGCACAGGTCTCGAAATGCAGGGCAATTTCGCAGTGAATGGGACAGAGCGCATTTATCACACAGCCTGTTTGCTCTTCTTGACCCGGTTATCTTGCTGACACTGTCGGCTACACCTAGTGCTTGCAGGTGCTGTTGTCCAGCTACAATGGCTTTGTATTTCCTGCCATCTTCCAGCAATGCATCCATGCTGTGACCTTTCTTTTTCCCCAATGGGTGTTAATACAATCACCGACTCCATTATTCGGTCTGACAGTTCAGCTTCTGGGCAATCACCATTCGTTGCCCTTACTATGGTATCTGCTGATGAATTGGTCTATTGATTCCTGTGGCTGTTGCCTGGAAGAGATCAATTCTAGGCAGCGAATTCTGAAAGTCACTCTTAATCTGAGTTGATCTTCCAGCACTTTCCATATCTTTGCAGGAACTTTCTGGTCCTTGTCAGATAAGCCAGAGATATTGATTCTGTGTAAACCCTCATTTCCACTTGCTATCATTATTTTTACAGCCTGTTTATCTGGTTCTGTAATTGTTTGGTCTGTAAAGCATAATTACATTCTCTGTTTAAACTCAGATAGGATATCCAAAGCTTTCAAGTTCATGCTGGGAAAATTGGTATCCATCTTTCTGCTGTTGTGAGCAGGGTCAGTATATGATGTCAGAATTCATCCAAATTATTTGTTTCTTACCAATTGAGAAGTAGATGGCAAGGATCTTGTAATGTTTACCATTGACTGGACATTGTATACTATTAACTTAATGTGCACAAACAGTTGTATATGCTTGATTGATTTTTAAAACAATATATTTGTTTCAGAAGGAACAAAATCATAAAACATTGAGTCCAATATATTCTGATAGTAGAGTTGCACTTTTATGATAAAGCAGTATAATTTGGAAAATATTTGCTGTAGTGGCAGAAGTGATGCTATAATGCAGAATTATAGTGCCTAAAGTGCCCCTAACATCAATTCTCAAACCAATTTGAAATATTCCCTTACATTCTACAGTGTATTAAATATAAATCTGCAATGTAGGTTTATTGGCTTGCTTTAGGTCCACAATGGATTCAATATCACACACATCAATCCTTGTTTTACGTTTCTAATAATATAAGAAAGAAAAATAGAAGATGAAAGATATCCTATTAAATACAGACCATTTTCAAGGGCTGAGTATTAAATGTAATAGCAGGGTGCTCCAGATAATAAAAACAAGAAATGCTGGAATCACTCAGCAGGTCTGGCAGCATCTGTGGAAAGAGAAGCAGAGTTAACGTTTCGGGTCAGTGACCCTTCATCGGAACTTTTTAAAAAAAGATTGTAAAAAATGTAAAAAAGAATGTTTAAAAAAAAAGGAAGAAAAAATAACTTAAAATGAAAGTAAAATGGGGGGCTGTCATGCTCTGAAATTATTGAACTCAATGTTCAGTCCGGCAGGCTGTAGTGTGCCTAATCGGTAAATGAGATGCTGTTCCTCGAGCTTGCGTTGATGTTCACTGGAACACTGCAGCAATCCCAGGACAGAGATGTGAGTATGAGAGCAGGGGGGAGTGTTGAAATGGCAAGCAACCGGAAGCTCAGGGTCCTGCTTGCGGACTGAGCGGAGATGTTCCGCAAAGCGGTCACCCAGTCTGCGCTTGGTCTCCCCAATGTAGAGGAGACCACACTGTGAGCAGCGAATACAGTATACTACATTGAAAGAAGTACAAGTAAATCGCTGCTTCACCTGAAAGGAGTGTTTGGGGCCTGGGATAGTGAGGAGAGAGGAGGTAAATGGGCAGGTATTACACCTCCTGCGATTGCAGGGGAAGGTGCCCTGGAACGGGGACGAGGTGGTGGGGGTAATGGAGGAGTGGACCAGGGTGTCGCGGAGGGAACGATCCCTTCGGAATGCTGACAGGGGAAGGCAGGGTAGATGCGACTGGTAGTGGCATCACGCTGGAGGTAGCGGAAATGGCGGAGGATGATCCTTTGGATATGGAGGCTGGTGGGGTGAAAAGTGAGGACAAGGGGAACCCTGTCATGGTTCTGGGAGGGAGGGGAAGGGGTGAGGGTAGAGGTGCGGGGAATGGGTCGGACACGGTTGAGGGCCCTGTCAACCACAGTGGGGGGAAATCCTCGGTTGAGGAAAAAGGAGGTCATATCAGAAGCACCGTCATGGAAGGTAGCATCATCAGAGCAGATGCGTCGGAGACGGAGAAACTGGGAGAATGGAATGGAGTCCTTACAGGAGGTAGGGTGTGAAGAAGTGTAGTCGAGATAGCTGTGGGAGTCGGTGGGCTTATAATGGATATTAGTAGACAACCTATCCCCAGAGATGGAGACAGAGAAGTCGAGGAAGGGAAGGGAAGTGTCAGAGATGGGCCATGTAAAGGTGAGAGAAGGGTGGAAATTGGAAGCAAAGTTGATAAAGTTTTCCAGTTCGGGGCGGGAGCAGGAAACGGCACCGATACAGTCATCAATGTACTGGATAAAGAGTTGGGGGAGGGGGCCTGAGTAGGACTGGAACAAAGAATGCTCGACATATCCCACAAAAAGACAGGCATAACTAGGACCCATGCGGGTACCCATAGCGACACCTTTTACTTGAAGGAAGTGCATGGAGTTGAAGGAGAAGTTGTTCAATGTGAGAACAAGTTCAGCCAGGCGGAGGAGGGTGGTGGTGGATGAGGACTGGTTGGGCCTCTGTTCCAGGAAGAAGCGGAGAGCCCTCAAACCATCCTGGTGGGGGATGGAGGTGTAGAGCGATTGAACGTCCATAGTGAAGAGGAGGCGGTTGGGACCAGGAAACTGGAAATTGTCAAAATGACGTAGGGCGTCAGAAGAGTCACAGATGTAGGTGGGAAGAGACTGGACCAGCGGAGAAAAGATTGAGTCTAGATAGGAAGAAATAAGTTCAGTGGGGCAGGAGCAGGCTGACACAATGGGTCTGCCGGGACAGTCCCGTTTGTGGATTTTGGGAAGGAGGTAGAAGCGGGCTGTCCGGGGTTGTGGGACTATGAGGTTGGAAGCTGTAGAGGGAAGATCTCCAGAGGAGATGAGGTCAGTGACAGTCCTTTGGACGGTGGCTTGATGTTCGGTGATGGGGTCATCGTCCAGAGGGAGGTAGGGTGCTCTAGATATTGTCTGATTCAATTAAAAGAGGCAGGTGTGGGTTCATCACCCTTTAATAATTACAACTGAAACATAACAACAACAACACATTTATATAGTATTTTTAACATAGAAAAACATTCCCAGATGCTGCACAGAAGTGATATGAAACAAAATTGTTTACCAAATCATAAAAGGAGATATTATGGGGCAGGGTGTGGGAGGTGTGACCAAAAGCTTGGTCAAAGAAGTGTGTTTTAAGGACTGTGTAAAAGAAGGTGAGAGAGGTGGGGAGGTGGAAGAGCTTAGGGAGAAAATTCCAGATCAAGGGGCATAAATGACTGAAGACACAGCCTCCAATGGTAGGGTGCCAGGTGGAGGGATGCACAAGAGGCCAGAGTCGGAGGAACAGATTTCTGGAGTTATAGACCTGGAGGAGATTGCAAAGATAGGCACTGGGGGACTTAGAGACAATATAGGTCAGCATGAACAGCAGTGATGAATGAGCAGGACTTGGTGCAGGATAAAATTACAGGCAGCAGATTTTGGATGAGCTTGTCATTATGATAGTTTTATATTTTTCCCCATTATGTAATAACTTCCTGTCACTATGGCTGCTACTTTACACATTATTCCTGAATGAATGTATGAAATCACTTAGATAATATTTCGGACTAATTAATTTCAATTAAGTATAATAAATGAGTAGACTATAGTTACATGTATGAAAATGCTAAGGTAAGGTTGTTAAGGTAGCAATGGAAAAGATGATTTTTTTGGATTTATCTTACAATGTGGATATGTTGTGATTTGCATTGGTTTCATCTGCTAGATGCTTGCTGATTGACTTTAATACTAATTATATCAGAAAGTTGAAGAATATACTAAAGAGGAATTAGAAATGAATCATATCACAGACGTGGAAATGTTGATTTTTGGTTACCACCATATTAAGGCTATACTCTTCAAATGTTTGTTAACATATGTTAATTAGTAACTGGCTGTTATTTTAATTGGAAATATGTTAGGATTGTGTTTGCATTTAACAATTCTACAGTGTAGCAAAACACTGAAAACCTTTTTAATACTATTATGTACTATTCAGATACAGAGGGGCCACAACTGAATGCAAATAATTTGTTGAGCCAAAGGAAACCCACCTCTTCGACCAAACACCCTCCCGGCATCCTAATAGCTCGTTGTTTGGCTCAGTTTCCGTTTTTGATAATTACATCTCTGTGAAGCACCACGTTTTTTTCTTAATGTTAATGGCACTATATGAATGGAGAACACAGACCACATGCACTCCTACAGATCTATATGACATACAGCAATGCACATGAATCAGATCCATTTCAGCAGGCACGATTCAATATGGAGCAATGCAAGGTGATATGAATCAGTTAATTTCTTCTGTTCCACTCACAGGTTCCCAAGTAACTCATGAGTGTACTGTCTTACTTTATAAAAGGACACTGCTGAACTTGGTAACAACACACATAACCTAACACAAATGTCAGAGCTGAAGCCATGTGTAAAGAGTTGGAGAATGGGAAGGGAACCTTAAGAAAAGTTCTGAGGCTTAGAACAGGTAAAAAGGGCGAGGGAGAGGGAGGGAGAGCAGGGTAAGAGAATTGCACAGCCCAAGCCAAAAAAAATTGTGAGATACATTTTTCTCTGCCCCTCCTAGCAGTTGCATATATACTAACAACAAATAACAGAGCTCAGACCATTATGTTCCCTTAACAGATACAAATTCATGACAAATTTAATCTAAGATACCACTTTGCTATTAATAACTGTTATTAAAGAGCTTGTATATCATGGAGAGAAGTTTCCACCAGAGCAGAATCTGAGCTGCTGGCTGGGGGAATGCACTTACTGACTGATCGTCCCACTGGGAGGTCAGGTCCATTTTGAGGATCATTTGCATCAGGCTGGTGGTCTACGGCCAGTAATTGAGCACTCTGGGATAGCCCATCGACCAGTGACCACTGCAATATCAGGCAGCCTGGCTGGCATCCAGACTGAGTAAGGTAGGATACTAGGTGATGGGGAAGAGAGTTGCCAATCGGCAGAGTGCAGGTAAACAGAGCAGCAGAGACTCAGGATGGGTTTGTGAAGCCTAATATAGAACTCTTGCTCCTTTCAGCCTGACAAAATGAAGTGGAAATTACTATTGGGAACCTCTTTGCCTGTATGACCACCTGATGCCGGTCAGAGTGTGCACAGTGCACACTCACCTAGTTTATTTCAAAATGGCAATCAGGGTCCTTTGGATGACATAGGACTCATATTAGCATCTTAAATTGGCCTTCTGCCTGACTCAGTGGGCCACTTCAGCCGCCCAGCTGTAGGCCCAGGAAACATTTCTGTGGTCACAATGGTCACCAATTTCAGGGCTCTATCGTCCCATTTCCACTGGGCATGAGGCATGGACATTCACCACATACCTTAATTAGTTGCTGTAATTTGGGATAATAATTTTCCACTACCCTCCACTGCCCCACCCCCTCTGGATGGTAACCTGGCGAAGCGGATCATCCAATGTTGAAATCAGTGGCACTAAAACTGGGACGGTTCAATACAGAGCAGACACTTTACTTATCAAGTTACTGCCCTGTTGCCGATGTTGAAAATTGCCAAGAATTCGTAAAAGTAACTGAGACAAATTTTCATCATTCTTATGTATAAACTATGGCTTCAGATATATAGTGGTTTAAAAAAAACTCTTCACCTCGCAGGCAAGGAAAACAAGTATCAAATGCATTTGGATATCTTTGAAAAGCAGCATGTTATAACTTATCTCTGTAAATTACAAAATATATGCTGCAGGCTGTGAAACAAGACATTGTATGGCAGATAATCTGGTGATTTTTGATACTATTTGTGCCATTTCAGATGTTCCAGTGGTTCAACTGGATGTTCACCTTCTGATAGCATGGATTGTAGTGGAGCAGGGATTCTGATATCCTAGCTAACATTCCTCCTTCAGTCAGCAGCTCCAAAAACAGATTCACAGCTCATTCATTTCATTACTGTTTATGGGACATTGCTGTGGGCAAACAGACTGCTGCATTCAGCTACATAACAGCAATGGCAGCAATTCCAAATAATTCACTGTATGGGAAGTATTTTGGGATGTCTTTAATAGCTCTACTAAGTTGCTATATAAACACAAATCTATCTTTTTTTCTTTTTAATGAAACTGCAAAATACATTTGCATCACAATAACATTCCAATAAAATCAAAAGCACAAAGATTGCACTGCATTTTTAAATTAAGTATTACTGAACAGGAGCCATAAACTTGTAAATGAAGTTATCTTGTTTGATTGAAAAATAACATTGCTCGATCAAACCCCTTTCATCAACATTTCCATCTTCAGTTCTATGAAATTTATTGTTTGCTAAGAGCTTTTAACATTGTATGCATACTACCACTTTCCCCAGCATGGCTTTCAGTTGACACAATTCCTGAACATAATGGGATTATGGAATAAATGGAATGAAAAGTTTACATCAGCATGCTGCCTTAATCTAACAGTATCACTTTTTAAAATTTAACTTCAATGGTTAGTGGCATTTCAACATTTATCTCATAATCACCCACTGGGGATTTAGCTTTAACAATGCAACAGTTTCTTCTTAATTTTCTATTAAATGCCCAATAAATCTTTTAGCATTACAATTAGAGCATATCCACTTGGACCCATAAAGCCATCATGTAAATAAATAACTATTATTGTGTTTTTTTCCGAAATATGTTGTATTCGTTTTTTGGTTTTTGCATTATAGAACATACAAACTCATTGTGCATAATGATAATTGTTACCATCCTAATAGCTTCACGTTAGTATTGATGGGCTAGAATCTCTGAGTGGTGTTCTATTCCCCTGAATTAACTAGTTGGTTGAAAATGTCAGTCAATGGCACTTGTACTCACAAGGTGGACTTAATATAATAAGTTTAATGAAATTACTTTTCAGTTAAATGAACTCCTGTGGCACAAATCCCGAGTACGTTGTTCAGTTTAGTTTTTATCAGTCATTTTAATGAGCACTGTAGTTTATTATTACTTTCTATTTGTGTTTGTATTTTCAGCCTGGATTTTTTTATCCTTAAAATGTATTTGTATTATAGTTGAATCAGTGCTGTTATATTGGTTTGTATTTATTTTTAGTTGATAAGGCTTACAAAGAAAAGAAAAAGGAATAAAGTGGCTCTGATCTGACACAATTATTTAATTCAAGTTCAACTTTCTTAAGCACAATGGCCTAGAAATCTGAGAATTCAGGGCAAAATTTTATTTCCAGGCCGCAGGTCCCGACATTGGGACTGGAGGCGGGTGCAGTATTCGTTGGGGTAATCAGCAGTCAGCCGAACACAGTTAAGAGGCTGCCACCCAATTAAGAATTGGGAGCCGTGGAGACCGTCCAGTGAGAAGACTGAAGTGGTGACAGGTAATGTCGCAGGAGCTCCCGGTGCCATATTAAAGGGCTGGCAGCTCATGCTTGACTGCTGATAGCCTCATGACAGCCCCTGCATTCAGAAGTACTAGACATCGGCTTGGAAGCCTGTGGGAAGACCCCAGGTGGCTTTACAGTTAAGCGATGCCTCACTCCAGACTCTGCTCCAGGCTGCAAGGGAAAGACAGGAGGTCCTCGTCCCCAGGGATGGGAGGAGGAGTCCAGCCCGCTTGACCAAGCAACCCTGGATGGAGACAGCGGAGAAGGTCAGCAGCCGTGGGGTCACCCCAAGGACCTGGATCCTGGGTCTTTTGATTTGGTCAGTGGTCATGGACAAGAGGGTGTGACTGTGAGTGAGGTAGGTAAGGGGATCGAGAAGGTAGAAATGGAGAAGCCTCAGCCCTTGCAATTGTCCAGCAGGTTTGAGGTTCTTTCAGCTTGTGTGGATGAGAGCAAGGGTTGCAGGGTGGATGAGCAAACTGACCCTGGCACCATGGTACAGGAAGCCATTCAAGTGGGGGGAGCAAATACAATGTAGTGGTAGTAGGAGATAGTATAGTCAGGGGGAGAGACACAGTTCCCTTGGCCAAGAGCGAGAGTCCAGAAGGCTGTGTTGCCTGCCCAGTGCCAGGGTTTGGGACATCTGCTTAGGGCTGAAGAGGAACTTGCAGTGAGAGGGGGAGGATCCAGTTGTCATGGTCCATGTGGGTAACAATGATGTAGAGAGGATTAGAAAACAGGTGCATATGGAGTATGAGCAGCTAGCGGCTAAATTAAAAGCAGAACCTCAAAGTAATAATCTTTGCATTATTACCTGAGCCATGAGCAAATTGGCATAGGTTTAATAAGATTAGAGAGTTAAATGCGTGGCTCAAAGATTGGTGTGGAAGAAATGGATTTTGATTCATGGGGCAATGACACCAATACTGGGGAAAGTAGGGGCTGTACTGTTGGGATAGTCTTCACCTGAACAGTGCTGGCACCAATGTTCTGGTGAGCCATATAACTAGGGTGGTAGAGAGGGCTTTAAATCAGAGTGAGGGATCAAGTGAGAGAAGATGTGATAATTTAAGGAGTGAAGAGAAGGCAACAGAGTATGGTAGCAATAAGGTAATGATAATCAGAGTGTGGCAGGAAGGGACAAAGCATACAAACTTAAGAGTGCGCCAGCAGACAAGGCTAGATCTTGTGAAAATAATAAAAAGGAATAAAGGCGCTCTATCTGAATGCACACAGCATTCACAACAATTGTGAATTGACAGCACAAATAAAAGTAAGCAGGAATTATCTAATTGCCATTACAAAGACATTGCTGCAGGGTGACCAAGGCTGAGAATTGAATATTCAAGGGTATTCGACATTTAGCATGGATGCGCAAAAAGGAAAAGGAGGTGGGGTAATGCTGTTAATGAAGGATGAGATCAGTACATTAGTGAGACAGGAACTTAGATCAAAAGATCAAGATGTAGAATCAGTTTGGGCAGATCTAAGAAACAGCAAGGGGCAGCAAACATTAGTAGGAGTTGCTTATAGGCCACCAAACAGTAGTGGTAATAAATCAGGAAATTAGAGGTGCTTGTAACAAGGGTAATAATGAGGGACTTCAATCTACATATAGATTGGGTAAAACTAATTAGCACTAATGCTGTGGAACACAAATTCTTGGAATGTATATGAGATGTTTTTCTAGAACAGGATGTTGAGGAACTAACTAGAAAATGAGCTATTTTAGATTTGGTATTGTGCAATGAGAAAGGGCTAGTTAATAATCTCATTATAAAGGATCCATTAGGGAAGAGTGACCATAATATGTGGACTTTTACTCTAAATTTGAAAATGATGTAGTTCAATCTGAAACTAGGGTCTTAAATCTAAACAAAGGAAATTGCAAAGGTATGAGGGGCAAGTTGATGGTAGACAGGCAATGGCTGGCATTTACAGAATTAATACATGGTTTACAACAAATATACATTCCTTTGAGGCACAAAAAGGCAGCAGGAAATGTGATCCAACCATAGCTAACAAAAGAAGTTAAAGTTAACGTTTCGGGTCAGTGACCCTTCTTCGGAACCCGAAGTTCTGGGGTTCCGAAGAAGGGTCACTGACCCGAAACGTTAACTCTGCTTCTCTTTCCACAGATGCTGCCAGACCTGCTGAGTGAATCCAGCATTTCTTGTTTTTGTTTCAGATTTCCAGCATCCGCAGTATTTTGCTTTTATAAAAGAAGTTAAAGGTTGTATTAGATCAAAGGAAGCAACTTATAAAGTTGCCAAAAAAACAGTAAGCCTGAGGATTGGAAGCATTTTAGAATTCAGCAAAGGAGGACCAAGAAACTGATAAAGAAAGAAATAATAGAATATGAAATTAACTAGCGAGAAACATAAAAATGGACAGCAAGCTTCTCTAGGTAGGTAAAAAGGAAAAGATTCACAAAGACAAATGTGGGCCCGTTATAGGCAGAGTAAGGGAAATTTATAACCGGGAATAAGGAAATGGCAGAGAAATTAAACAAATACTTTGTGTCTGTCTTCATGAAGGGAGATACAAAAAACCTTCCAGGAATACTAGATAACCAAGAGACTAGTAAGAATGAGGAACTGAAAGAAATTAGTATTAGTAAAAAAAGTAGTACTGTAGAAATTAAAGGGATTGAAAGTTGATAAATCCCCTGGATCTGATGATCGACATCCCAGAATGTTGAAAGAGTTGGCTGGAGAGATAGTGGATACGTTGGTGATCACCTGCCAAAATTCTATAGATTCTGGAATGGTTCTTGAAGATTGGAAGGTAGCAAATGTAACTGCACTATTTAAGAAAGGAGGAAGAGAGAAAACGGGGAACTACAAACCTATTAGCCTGACATCAGAAGTAGGGAAAATGCTAGAATTTATTATAAAGGATGCGATAACTGGCACATAGAAAATAATGGAAGGATTGGGAAGAATCAACATGGATTTATGAAAGGGAGATCATGTTTGACAAACCTGTTGGAGTTTTTTGATGATGTAACTAGCAGAATAGATAAGGGAGAACCACTGGATGTGGTGTATTTGGGTTTTCAGAAGGCTTTCGATAATGTTAGGTTAGTAAGCAAAATTAGAGCACAGGGGATTGGGGGTAATATACTGGCATGAATGGAGAATTGGTTAATGGACAGAAAACAGACAGTAGGAATAAATGGGTCATTTTCAGTTTTTCAGGCTGTGACTCATGGGGTACCGCAACCATCAGTGCTTGGGCTCCAACTGTTCACAATCTATATCAAGGATTTGGATGTGGGGACCAAATGTAATATTTCCAAGTTTACTGATGACACAAAACTAGGTGGGAATGTGAGTTGGGAGGAGGATGCAAATGCAAAGAGGCTTCACGGGTTTAGACAGGCTAAGTGAGTGGACAAGAACATGGCAGATGGAATATAATGTGGAAAATGTGAAGTTATCCACTTCGGTAGGAAAAACAGAAATACAGAGTATTTCTTAAATGGTGAGGGATTGGCAAGTGTTGATGTCCAAAGGGAGCTGGGTGTCCTTGTTCAGAAGTCACTGGAAGCTAACATGCAGGTGCAGCAAGCAATTAGGAAGGCAAATAGTATGTTGGCCTTTTTTGAAAGAGGATTTGAGTAGAGGAGTAAAGAATGCTTGCTGCAATTATATAGAGCCTTGGTGAGACCACACCTGGAGTATTGTGTACAGTTTTGGTCTCCTACCAAGGAAGAATATACTTGCCATAGAGAGAGTGCAACAAACATTCACCAGACTGATTCCTGGGATGGCAGGATTGTCCAAAAAGGAAAGATTGAGGAGAAGGGCCTGTATTCTCTAGCATTTAGAAGAATGCGATGTTATCTCATTGAAACATACAAAATACTTACAGGGCTCAACAGGTTATATGCAGGTAAGATGTTTCCTCTGGCTGGGGGTTTTAGAACCAGGGAACACAGTCTCAGAATAAGAGGTAGGCCATTTAGGACTGAGATGAGGAGGAATTTCTTCACTCAGAGGGTGGTGAATCTTTGAAATTCTCCACCCCAAAGGGCTGTAGAGGCTCAGTCACTGACTATGTTCAAGACAGAGATCAATAGATTTCTAGATACTAAAAATATCAAGGGATGTGGGATAGTGCAGAAAAATGGTGTTGAGGTAGAAGATCAGCCATGATCTAGTTCAATGGCAGAGAAGTCTATTCCTGATCCATTTTCTGAGATTCCAGGAAAAGGGTCAATGACCTCATCTGGTCTGCTAAGGTGAGTGTTCCATTCACTTTCAATCCTTTGTGCCTAGCTCGTTTTAGAGTGAGGCAATGCATTTGGTGGAGAGGAAGGGACCACCCAGCTGTGTTTATGGGGTTCTGAAGTAGCCAATGGGACCTGTGGCATGGCTGTACCTCAGTTAGAGGTGCCCATCTGTCGATGCATTCCCCTGTATTGTCCCTCGAGAGTGACTGCATGCAGGAGGCAAATGTGAGCCCCCATCATGGCTCAATGGACAATCATCATCAGAGGTCTAGGGCTTTTAACTGCTGGCAAATGAACCTTGTCCCTCATTGTGTCTGCAGGAGAAGACAGCCAACAACAGCAGTAGAGTTCCTTATCTCCATGTCCTAACACTGATGGAGGAGGAGGTAATGGAACTGGCAGAGCAACAAGGCAGTAGTGCCATAGTTGATGGCAAGATGGTACGTCTACCCAAGAGAGTGAGTGAGCATCTCTTGGGGCACAAGGGTATCTCTGGTGCCAATGAGCTATGTAGTGCATGCAATCCTCTTGTAATGGAGAGGTACATCTGGGGTGGTAGGAATGTCTCAATCTGCAGACCCTAATCCTTCTATTTCAATGAAATCTCATGCAGGTTAAGATGACCGAGAAGGGAGAGGAGCTCAAGAGGCTGGGGGACAATCGACCATCTTTGAGGATGAGGAGAAGGCAGCCTCAGAGAGTCCACTGCCACATAATTCCCCCGAACCCTCCACCAGCAAAGATACTCTCATATCGGTGGGTAGTTGCGAGCATTTAGATTTGGGCACATAACCTGGTGAGCACAGCACATACGCACCAGGGCAGCTGCCGGAGGCAGTGATAGCCGAGGCCACTGGTAATTGGAGGACTGTGGGAGGCCAGGCCCATGCTGAGCCCCTGGCTGATAACATGCCTCTGGTGTCAGTGGAAACACAGGAAATGCTGCAGCAAGAGGTCAGACAACATTTGGCAGAGATGCCAGAGGCTTTGCTAGCACAAGCGCGGACACTGGAGGAGTCCATCCAGGCCTTGGATGCTGCACTGTCTCTGTCGATTGTGCTTCTGGCTTCCTCTGTTGAAAGATTGATGACTGTCATGAAGAGCCAAATCCAGCTGACCAATCCATGGCTGCCAGAAATGAGCGCTGACCTTCACACCATTGCTTTGTCCATATACTGTATGCAGCAGTGGCATGGGGAGATGGGGGGGGGGGGGAAGACACATGGGGTCTCCACCCTGTCCATGTCCCTTTCAGGTCAGCAGGGAGGTACAAGAATGCCAAATAATGGGGGAGGCGCTATATGCTGCATCTGGGGTTCCTCTCAGGGTGCCTCTGGTGCAGACAGTGGATCCAAAGCTCCTCTGCCAGTGATGCCAGTGCCTCCATCATCCCTAATGACAGAGGTTGTCCCAGGAGGCCCTCAGTGTTCCGGGGCCCTCCAGGCTTCAGGCAGCCAGAGGAAGGGTGGAGGATGGGGTGCTTGAGAAAGACTGTTAGGAGTGGGGGTCAAGGTGCTAGAGGACGTCTGCCAAGGTCATCCCAAGCCAGGGGGCAGCAAGGTCAGCAGCTTGCCTCCACGCCAGCTGACAGCACAGGGGAAGCATCACGTAGGAGCTCCCAGAAAGGATTTAAAAAGAGCACCTAGATGTACTTAGAGGATCACAGGTGATAATGCTGAAAAAAAAGGTATTGTTGTGATGGTTGTTATGCATAATAAAATTATGTTGTTCACTCACCACATTTCCTTTCTGTTGTGAGCTCCTTTGAAACCGTCCTCTCAAGGGGCTGAAAGAAAGGGAACGAGTGCCGAGCGTTCAAAGCTTCAGCCTTGCTATTGTGCAAAGTGCACCTGGGTGCTGCAGTGCAGAAGGAAGAAGACAACAGGGCTTTTTAATAGTAAAGCTTTATTGTTGTGATTCCACAAGGTGGTAAGGCTCAAAGGAAACATGAATGTATGAAGCGTTGTTTGTCTCCCTCACATATATCTCATGACGCCTTTCCTGCTGTGCCTGCGGTCCTTTATCTGGCACTGCTTAGGCAGGATCCTCCTCCGTTTCCTCATCATCAGAGGGGCATCTTGCTCCATGATATCATCACTGGTCAAAGCCTCACCCCTCTGTAGTGCCAGGTTGTGTATTGCACAGCAGGACACCACAATATACAAGACCCTCACTGGGGCTTACTGAAGATCTCCACCGAATCTATATAGGCACCTAAATCACATCTTCAGGAGACCAATGGTCTGCTTGGTGATCACACGGGTTGACCCATGGCAAGTGCTGTACCTCTCCTCTGCATCCTTGTGTGGGTTCCTCTCAGGTGTCAGTAGCCATGTGCTCAGTGGATAGCCGTTGTCTCCAAGGATTCATCCCGAAGATGCGTGGGGGCATGGAAAAGGTCTGGCACTTGGTTCTGCCTTAGTATGTAGGTGTCTTGGCGGCTTCCCAGTAATCGTGCACGCACCTGTAAAATCTGTTTGCAGTGGTTACAGACCAGTTGTACATTGAGGGAGTGGAAGCCCTTCCAGTTGATAAAGGTAGCAGGCTGGTCCATGGGAGCCTTGATGGCCACATGCGTGCAATCAATTACTCCCTGCACTGGGGGAATCCAGCGATAGCCCCGAATCCTATAGCCCTCTCACCTTGACAGTTTGCATCAGTGTGGAAGCACACATAGTCGCCAGCGCTCCAGAACATGGCATTGGTGACTTCCTTGATACAGCGATTTGCCACAGATTGGGAGATTCTGCATATATCACCAGTTGATCCGGTAGTGTAGAAGTTCAGTGCCATGGTGCCCTTCAGCACTGCTGGAATTGGTCGCTCACCAAGTCCCATGAGCCTCAGCTCATCCTGCATCATAGCACACCGATGACTGACGGCCTCCCTCAAAAGGCACAGTCTTCGGAGACACTGCTGCTCGGCCATCTGCAGGTAGTTGAGCTGCAGCCGGTAGACCCTCTCTGGAGGGTATCTTCTGCACACCAGAGGCTATTGTTGTGTCCCTCTACAACCTTCTGCAGCCTCCTATGCCTACAGTTGGCCCTCCTGTGGGCTTACAAGTTGCTGGCATTCCCCTGGCCATGCCTGAAGGATTTCCTCAGGGTTGTGTCCTAGCCCCAACCATCATCAGCTGCTTCATCAATGACCTTCCCTCCATCATAAGGTCAGAAGTGAGGATGTTTGCTGATGATTGTATAATGTTCAGTACGATTCACAACTCGTCAGATATTGAAGCAGTCCATGTCTGTATGCAGCAAAACCTGGACAACATTCAGGCTTGGACTGAAAAGAGACAAGTAACATTTGTGCCATACGAGTGCCAGGCAAGGACGATCTTCAATAAGAGAGAATCTAACCATCTCCCTTTGACATTCAACGACATTAGCATCGCTGAATCCCCCACTATCAACATCCTGGGGAGTTACCATTGACCAGAAACTGAACTGGAGCAGATACATAAATACTGTGGCTACAAGAGCCAATCATAGATTTGGTATTCTGTTGTGAGTAACCCACCTCCTGACTCCCCAAAGCCTGTCCACCATCTACAAGGCAAAAGTCAGGAGTGTGTCATGAAAACTCTATACGCCAAATGGGAAATATTAATTTCATCGGTTGGAACATTACATTGGACTTTTACTGGAAAATCTTACAAGTAATTTTTTTAAAAGTGTCAGCCAAGATGGCCACTGCAATTTTCATTTCAGCTGCCAAAAGATCAAACTGGAGACGACAAGCCTCATTCAACCTAGCCAGAACAATGGGGTGCTCTCAGTGATTAAATTCCCTAGAATGGCCTTATCAACAAGGTCACCAGGGCCATCTATACCTAGTGACTTTGAAAGAACCAAGCCCCCCTCCAAATGTGACGGGACATCTTGAGGTGTGGCATCTTGAATCTCAAAGAGGATTCCATACAAATCTCATTAAAAGAACAAAGGGGCTTGATAGTTTCATATGACTGCCTGCACAGCTCTGGAGAAACTGTAAGCTTTGTCACAGAGACACCAGAGACAGAGTAACTGAAAAGCCATCAACAAATCAGGTCTCTTTCTCTCTGTCTCCCTGTCTCCCTAGTAAATATCAAGAGAAGACCCGGCTGTGACTGGGAACTCCTTCAAGCCTACAGACTGCCACAGCCAGCAATCAGGGGATAAAAATAAAACCCTATTCTGTCTTCAGGAGCCCTGAGAAAAGTAAGCCCACAACCGTGCACGTGGCCCAGCAAGGACTTCAGGACTACAATTTCAACTGAGGACTACGGGACTAATATACTATCTTTAAATTTCATTTATTCTGGACTTTGATCCAACCACCAAATCTGTTTTCCCTCTGTAATCTATGTGTGTTTGTGTGTGGGACTCTCGTGTGAATGTGTGCATGAATGTATAGCATATGTTTAGTAATTTTAACCATGTTAGAGTGTTAAGAGTAACAAACTTACATCTTTCTTGTTTAAACTCAAGAGAATCTGTCTGATTTGTTCTTTTGCAGTTACGTTAGAGGATGAGGAGCAAGCGCTCACTGAGATAGTAAGTTCAATCACTTTGTTAAAAAAGGATAAACCCTGTTGTGTTCAAACCAGAGAAGGGGCGAAAGGGGAGCCTGAGACCCCCTCCTCACCTGACCGTAACAGAAATTTGGGGGCTCTAGTCCGTGATCAGAACCCAAAGACAAACGAGAAATTGGAAGTGGGAAAACAAATTGATCCCTATTGAAAAAAAACTTCAGTATAGGTTTTCTTGTGGTTTTCCTGCTAGGGCACTAACATGTCCACATCGAGGCCAGTACCTTCCTGAGCCAGGGTGAAGTAATTTAGAATTAGTTAAAGGCCCTATTTATTAAAGAGTTGAGGAATGTAGCTGGGCCATTTGGGATTACTTTCCATACAAAACCTAAGAAATCCAAAATCCTAAGATTTGTGACCAACCATTTTTCACTTGAACCTGAAGATTCAGGAACAGGTTTGGAGTCAGGCACAGACAGGGTAATGTTAGCTAAAGTATAATTAGTTCAGAAGAAATGCGAATTGGAATTCCAGAGGAAAAGAGAGAGAGGAGAGGGAAGAAAAGGAAAACGAGAGTGAAGAGAGGGAAAAGAGGGAACTTTCCACAAGGAGAAGGAGGAAAGGGAGCTAAGGTGGCTTGAATTAACTAGGAGGTGACATGGTACCCCCAATGAAAGATTGGCCAGTGTGGAAGCTACCCTTAGCTCAGGGCTGTGTGCTGAACTCTTAAAGTTCTCCCAGTTGATTCTGAAGTTCAATGAGAGAGATGTGGAAGCATATTTTGTCATGTTTGAAAAGCTTGCAAGACAGTTGAAATGGCCGGCCGAGAGCTGGATACTGCTGTTACAAAGGAAGCTAACAGGAAAAGCCCATGAGGTTTATTCACTGTTGCCAGATGAAAGTTCATCAGATTATGAATTGACTAAAAATGCTATCCTCGGAGCATATGAGCTAGTAATGGAAGCATAAAGTCAGAAATTCCGAACCCTCTGAAAGCAGCCTGATCAAATTTACCTCGAGTTTGAAAGAAGTAATCAGCTGGCTTTTTACCAGTGCTTAAGGGTCCTTAAGGTACAGCCCACATATGAAAACCTCAGAGAGGTGATTCTTCTCAAGGAATTTAAAAACTCACTTCTCCTCTCTATTAAAACCTATGTAGAGGAACAAAGGTCAAAGAGCCAGGCAGCCCGCAGTGTTGGCTGATGAATTCGCTCTCATATATAAGTCCTCACCCCAAGGAAAAACCTTCCCTAGTCACCCCACAACCCCAAAAAGGATAAAAGGTGGGAGGGTGATAGCAGTCCGAACAATCCTGGGTGAGAAAGGAAAGCTGGACACACAGGGGGCCCTCCTCTAACCAAAAAAGAAGGTGCTGAGAGTAGGAGTGAGATCCGAAGACCTGTGTTTCCATTGTAACAAGGCAGGGTACCACCTAGCTGACTGGTGGAAATTATGGGGAAAACCTGTCGGCTTAATCAGGGCACACCAGACCAGTGCAGGAGAAGGGGCCCTGGCAGAAAGCACAGCAGAGCAGGCTGTGGCTTTAACTGCAACAGCAGTAAGATCCAGGAAACATACTGCTGTGGGTGCAGGAAAATTTAACAAGATCCCTGAAGGTTATAAGGATTTTGTATCGAAAGGGAGAGTAACCCCATCCCCTCGAATGGGGTAAGCAAGCCCATCGTCATACTCAGGGATACATGGGCCACCAGATCCCTCCTGCTAGGAAAAGGCATGTCCTTTCCCCCAGAGAGTGCAGTGAATTTGACAGTGTTATTGAATGGTATCGGAGGGCGGTGTATGCCCATACCTTTATGTTGAGAGCACTTGGAGTGCGACCTAGTTTCGGGACCAGTGATCGTGGGGATTGTCCCTTGTTTGCCTGTGGATGGGGTCTACCTGCTCGTAGGTAATTAGGTGAGGGTGAAATGTGGTAGCTTCCCCAGTACTTGTAGGAAGAGCAAAGGATGTCAGAGAGATGGGGCAGTTGCAGGAGACAGTCCCTTGCATTTCCCCTGATTGTGTGGTGACTCGGTCTATGGCCAAACCAGCTCCCTCAGAGGAGATTGAACTGGCGCTGCAGACAGAAGACCCTGCTGTCTGGTTGTCTGAAACCTTCTTTGGTGAGTTTGATGACCCAAGGAATGGGTCAAACAAATCTTCCCTAGTTGAGGCTCAACAAGCCAACCCAATATTAAGAAAGTTAGCACAGACTACCCAAACTGAAGCTGAAGCAGAGGGATTCCCTGAGTGCTACTATTTAAAGAGTGAGGTATTGATGAGGAAGTGGAGCCCTCCTCACAGAACTGTGGACAAAGAGTGGACAGTGGTTCACCAAATAGTTGTGCCACCGAGGTACCATAAAGAAATATTAAGAATGGCCCACGAGCATACAATGGCTGGACATGTCGATGTACAAGAAACTAAAGCCCGCATAATACAGCAGTTTGACTGGCCAAAACTCCACAAAGATGTGGTGGAGTTCTGTAAAACCTGCCACACATGCCAGGCTGTGAAGAAGCCCCAACCTGCAGTAAAATTTGCACCCGTAATTTCTGTACCGGGCTTTTGGGGAACCCTCCAGGTGGATTGTGTGGGACCAGAGCTGAAAACAAAAGAGGACAGACAAGCACAGGTCTGGCAGACAGTTAGGGAGGAATGGACAAAAAGGACAGTGAGGACAGGTTAAAGGAGGGCCGGGAGGATTTCCAAATAGAATCCCCTACTGTCCGGTTAGCCAACCCTGAAATGTTGAAAAAAGTAGACCCACACCCTCCTACATAAATGCAGGCCAAAGAAACTCCTTACTAAGGCTGCTAACAGCATTTACAGAAACCTGCAGGGACATGGAAAGTTCCCAAAAAGGCAAACCAACAGTGAGGATGATACCTCACCTAGTTGAAGTGCCGCAGGGGAGTGCAGTGGAAGCTGGACAGATACCTGTGAGCAGGAATGTCCCAGAGGATATGGGGGGGATTGGCAAAGGGACCCTCCCCACAGCAAAGAGTAAAAGGAAACAAGAATACCCTAAAGTGAACAGCACTCATCTGACTCACCAGAAAACAAAAGTGAGGTCAGGGTGGATCTATCCACTGCAGAATCCAATGATCAGTGCCCAAGCCCAAAGCTAATCAAATCCTACAATTTAACTTCAGACTCCAGCAAGAACAAGGGCCCAGGGGAAATCTCAGACACCTCACAGGGGCTTAAAGGCAATGTAGTACCCAATACCACCATAGGGAGAGAAATTATCAGGGTACAGGAACCTGAAGGGTTGAAACCACGTGTTGCAGAAAGAGCAGCTGCGGGGTTGTAGCTTGTATCTACAGGAGAGCTTGCCCTTGACAACCATGGAAATTTGCAGACATCAAGCGTCCCCAAAAACTACATGTTTATTGAGATGCCCATACCCAGGTTCCTGAATAAATTGGAGAGTGAATGAAAAATGAATCTGTGTTTTCCTTTTTTTTCTTTTCCACTCCTTTAATGAAATGCTCCCATCATCGCATTTCGGTATGGTGGTGTCATGAAAATCCTATATGCCAAATGGGAAATATTTATTTAATCGGTTGGAACCTTACATTAGACGATTACTGGAAAATGTTACAAGTTACAATTTTTAAAAAAAGAGGCAGCCAAGATGGCCACTACAATTTACAGCTGAAACACCAAAGGATCAAACTGGAGATGACAAGTCTCATTCAACCTAACCAGAATAATGGGGTGCTGTCAGTGATTAAATTCCTTAGAATGACCTTATCAACATGGTCGCCAGGGCTATCCACACCCATTAACTTTGAAAGAGCCAACCCCCCTCAAGTGTGACTGGACAGCACAGGAACAGGCCATTCGGCCCTCCAAGCCTGCGCCGATCTTGATGCCTGCCTTAACTAAAACCTTCTGCACTTCCGGGGTCCGTATCCCTCTAAATCTCAGAGAAGATTCCATAAAACCTCATTAAAAGAGCAAAAGGGCTTGATAGTGTCATGTGGCTGCCTGCGCAGCTATGAAGAAACTGTAAGCTTTGTCACAAAGACACCAGAGAGTAACTGAAAAGCCATCAATGAAGCAGGTCTCTTTCTCTCTCTCTCTCTCCCCAGTAAATATCAAGAGAAGGCCCGGCTGCAACTGAGAACTCCCTCAAGCCTACAGACTGCCACAGCCAGCAATCAGGGGATAAAAATAAAACCCTATTCTGTCTTCAGGAGCCCTGAGAAAAGTAAGCCCACAACCGTGCACGTGGCCCAGCAAGGACTTCAGGACTACAATTTCAACTGAGGACTACGGGACTAATATACTATCTTTAAATTTCATTTATTCTGGACTTTGATCCAACCACCAAATCTGTTTTCCCTCTGTAATCTATGTGTGTTTGTGTGTGGGACTCTCGTGTGAATGTGTGCATGAATGTATAGCATATGTTTAGTAATTTTAACCACGTTAGAGTGTTAAGAGTAACAAACTTACATCTTTCTTGTTTAAACTCAAGAGAATCTGTCTGATTTGTTCTTTTGCAGTTACGTTAGAGGATGAGGAGCAAGCGCTCACTGAGATAGTAAGTTCAATCACTTTGTTAAAAAAGGATAAACCCTGTTGTGTTCAAACCAGAGAAGGGGCGAAAGGGGAGCCTGAGACCCCCTCCTCACCTGACCGTAACAGAAATTTGGGGGCTCTAGTCCGTGATCAGAACCCAAAGACAAACGAGAAATTGGAAGTGGGAAAACAAATTGATCCCTATTGAAAAAAAACTTCAGTATAGGTTTTCTTGTGGTTTTCCTGCTAGGGCACTAACATGTCCACATCGAGGCCAGTACCTTCCTGAGCCAGGGTGAAGTAATTTAGAATTAGTTAAAGGCCCTATTTATTAAAGAGTTGAGGAATGTAGCTGGGCCATTTGGGATTACTTTCCATACAAAACCTAAGAAATCCAAAATCCTAAGATTTGTGACCAACCATTTTTCACTTGAACCTGAAGATTCAGGAACAGGTTTGGAGTCAGGCACAGACAGGGTAATGTTAGCTAAAGTATAATTAGTTCAGAAGAAATGCGAATTGGAATTCCAGAGGAAAAGAGAGAGAGGAGAGGGAAGAAAAGGAAAACGAGAGTGAAGAGAGGGAAAAGAGGGAACTTTCCACAAGGAGAAGGAGGAAAGGGAGCTAAGGTGGCTTGAATTAACTAGGAGGTGACATGGTACCCCCAATGAAAGATTGGCCAGTGTGGAAGCTACCCTTAGCTCAGGGCTGTGTGCTGAACTCTTAAAGTTCTCCCAGTTGATTCTGAAGTTCAATGAGAGAGATGTGGAAGCATATTTTGTCATGTTTGAAAAGCTTGCAAGACAGTTGAAATGGCCGGCCGAGAGCTGGATACTGCTGTTACAAAGGAAGCTAACAGGAAAAGCCCATGAGGTTTATTCACTGTTGCCAGATGAAAGTTCATCAGATTATGAATTGACTAAAAATGCTATCCTCGGAGCATATGAGCTAGTAATGGAAGCATAAAGTCAGAAATTCCGAACCCTCTGAAAGCAGCCTGATCAAATTTACCTCGAGTTTGAAAGAAGTAATCAGCTGGCTTTTTACCAGTGCTTAAGGGTCCTTAAGGTACAGCCCACATATGAAAACCTCAGAGAGGTGATTCTTCTCAAGGAATTTAAAAACTCACTTCTCCTCTCTATTAAAACCTATGTAGAGGAACAAAGGTCAAAGAGCCAGGCAGCCCGCAGTGTTGGCTGATGAATTCGCTCTCATATATAAGTCCTCACCCCAAGGAAAAACCTTCCCTAGTCACCCCACAACCCCAAAAAGGATAAAAGGTGGGAGGGTGATAGCAGTCCGAACAATCCTGGGTGAGAAAGGAAAGCTGGACACACAGGGGGCCCTCCTCTAACCAAAAAAGAAGGTGCTGAGAGTAGGAGTGAGATCCGAAGACCTGTGTTTCCATTGTAACAAGGCAGGGTACCACCTAGCTGACTGGTGGAAATTATGGGGAAAACCTGTCGGCTTAATCAGGGCACACCAGACCAGTGCAGGAGAAGGGGCCCTGGCAGAAAGCACAGCAGAGCAGGCTGTGGCTTTAACTGCAACAGCAGTAAGATCCAGGAAACATACTGCTGTGGGTGCAGGAAAATTTAACAAGATCCCTGAAGGTTATAAGGATTTTGTATCGAAAGGGAGAGTAACCCCATCCCCTCGAATGGGGTAAGCAAGCCCATCGTCATACTCAGGGATACATGGGCCACCAGATCCCTCCTGCTAGGAAAAGGCATGTCCTTTCCCCCAGAGAGTGCAGTGAATTTGACAGTGTTATTGAATGGTATCGGAGGGCGGTGTATGCCCATACCTTTATGTTGAGAGCACTTGGAGTGCGACCTAGTTTCGGGACCAGTGATCGTGGGGATTGTCCCTTGTTTGCCTGTGGATGGGGTCTACCTGCTCGTAGGTAATTAGGTGAGGGTGAAATGTGGTAGCTTCCCCAGTACTTGTAGGAAGAGCAAAGGATGTCAGAGAGATGGGGCAGTTGCAGGAGACAGTCCCTTGCATTTCCCTTGATTGTGTGGTGACTCGGTCTATGGCCAAACCAGCTCCCTCAGAGGAGATTGAACTGGCGCTGCAGACAGAAGACCCTGCTGTCTGGTTGTCTGAAACCTTCTTTGGTGAGTTTGATGACCCAAGGAATGGGTCAAACAAATCTTCCCTAGTTGAGGCTCAACAAGCCAACCCAATATTAAGAAAGTTAGCACAGACTACCCAAACTGAAGCTGAAGCAGAGGGATTCCCTGAGTGCTACTATTTAAAGAGTGAGGTATTGATGAGGAAGTGGAGCCCTCCTCACAGAACTGTGGACAAAGAGTGGACAGTGGTTCACCAAATAGTTGTGCCACCGAGGTACCATAAAGAAATATTAAGAATGGCCCACGAGCATACAATGGCTGGACATGTCGATGTACAAGAAACTAAAGCCCGCATAATACAGCAGTTTGACTGGCCAAAACTCCACAAAGATGTGGTGGAGTTCTGTAAAACCTGCCACACATGCCAGGCTGTGAAGAAGCCCCAACCTGCAGTAAAATTTGCACCCGTAATTTCTGTACCGGGCTTTTGGGGAACCCTCCAGGTGGATTGTGTGGGACCAGAGCTGAAAACAAAAGAGGACAGACAAGCACAGGTCTGGCAGACAGTTAGGGAGGAATGGACAAAAAGGACAGTGAGGACAGGTTAAAGGAGGGCCGGGAGGATTTCCAAATAGAATCCCCTACTGTCCGGTTAGCCAACCCTGAAATGTTGAAAAAAGTAGACCCACACCCTCCTACATAAATGCAGGCCAAAGAAACTCCTTACTAAGGCTGCTAACAGCATTTACAGAAACCTGCAGGGACATGGAAAGTTCCCAAAAAGGCAAACCAACAGTGAGGATGATACCTCACCTAGTTGAAGTGCCGCAGGGGAGTGCAGTGGAAGCTGGACAGATACCTGTGAGCAGGAATGTCCCAGAGGATATGGGGGGGATTGGCAAAGGGACCCTCCCCACAGCAAAGAGTAAAAGGAAACAAGAATACCCTAAAGTGAACAGCACTCATCTGACTCACCAGAAAACAAAAGTGAGGTCAGGGTGGATCTATCCACTGCAGAATCCAATGATCAGTGCCCAAGCCCAAAGCTAATCAAATCCTACAATTTAACTTCAGACTCCAGCAAGAACAAGGGCCCAGGGGAAATCTCAGACACCTCACAGGGGCTTAAAGGCAATGTAGTACCCAATACCACCATAGGGAGAGAAATTATCAGGGTACAGGAACCTGAAGGGTTGAAACCACGTGTTGCAGAAAGAGCAGCTGCGGGGTTGTAGCTTGTATCTACAGGAGAGCTTGCCCTTGACAACCATGGAAATTTGCAGACATCAAGCGTCCCCAAAAACTACATGTTTATTGAGATGCCCATACCCAGGTTCCTGAATAAATTGGAGAGTGAATGAAAAATGAATCTGTGTTTTCCTTTTTTTTCTTTTCCACTCCTTTAATGAAATGCTCCCATCATCGCATTTCGGTATGGTGGTGTCATGAAAATCCTATATGCCAAATGGGAAATATTTATTTAATCGGTTGGAACCTTACATTAGACGATTACTGGAAAATGTTACAAGTTACAATTTTTAAAAAAAGAGGCAGCCAAGATGGCCACTACAATTTACAGCTGAAACACCAAAGGATCAAACTGGAGATGACAAGTCTCATTCAACCTAACCAGAATAATGGGGTGCTGTCAGTGATTAAATTCCTTAGAATGACCTTATCAACATGGTCGCCAGGGCTATCCACACCCATTAACTTTGAAAGAGCCAACCCCCCTCAAGTGTAACTGGACAGCACAGGAACAGGCCATTCGGCCCTCCAAGCCTGCGCCGATCTTGATGCCTGCCTTAACTAAAACCTTCTGCACTTCCGGGGTCCGTATCCCTCTAAATCTCAGAGAAGATTCCATAAAACCTCATTAAAAGAGCAAAAGGGCTTGATAGTGTCATGTGGCTGCCTGCGCAGCTATGAAGAAACTGTAAGCTTTGTCACAAAGACACCAGAGAGTAACTGAAAAGCCATCAATGAAGCAGGTCTCTTTCTCTCTCTCTCTCTCCCCAGTAAATATCAAGAGAAGGCCCGGCTGCAACTGAGAACTCCCTCAAGCCTACAGACTGCCACAGACAGCAGCCAGGGGATAAGAATCAACCCCATCTTCTGCCTTCAGGAGCCCTGAGAAAAGTAAGCCCACAACTGTGCACGTGGCCCAGTGAGGACTTCAAGACTACAATTTCAACTGAGGAAAATGGGACAAATATATCATATTTAAATTCCATTTATTCTGGACTTTAATCCAACCACCAAATCTGTTTTCCCTCTGTAACCTATTTGTGCGTGTGTGTGACTCTCATGTGAATGTGTGCGTGAACCGGGTTGGAGTGTTGAGTAATAAACTTACATCTTTCTTGTTTAAACTCAAGAAAACCTGTCTAATTGGTTCCTTTGCAACTACATTGGAGGAACAAGAGCAAGCATTCACTGAGGTGGTAAGTTCCATCACTGTATGAAAAGAAGGATCAACCGTAATGCAGTCAAACCAGGGAAGGGGCGAAAGCAGAGCCTGAGACCCCCTCCTCACCAGGCTGCAACAAGTGTGATGGAATATTCTCCACTTGTCTGGATGAGTGCAGCTCCATCAACATACAGGAAGCTTGACACCATTCAAGACAAAGCAGCCTGCTTGATCGGCACCCCATCTACAACCTTCAACATTCACTCCATTCCCTCTGCCACTAAAACACAATGGCAGCAGTGTGTACTATACACAAGATACACTGAAGCAACTCACCACGCCTCCTTCAACAATGCCTTCCAAACTCATGGCCTCTTCTACCTAGAAGGGCAAGGACAGAAGATACATGGGAACACCATCACCTGCAGGTTCCCCTCCAAATCACACACCATCCTGACTTGGAGCTATATTGTTGTTCCTTTACTGTCACTGGATCAAAATCCTGGAACTCCCTTCCCAACAGCACTGTGGGTGTCCACACACCAGATGGACTATAGCATTTCAAGAAGGCAGCTCATCACCACCTTCTCAAGGGCAATTAGTGATGGGGAATTAGGGATGCCCACTTCCAATGAAAGAATGAAAAGTCCATGATAAGAATTGATGGAATTGTGGATCATAATACAGCACTTATATCACTTCCGTCTGTAATTTAACAACATTTATCGATATACTTATGTACTCAATTTACAAATTCAGTTTACCAACCGAGAAATGGAGCTGACCTGAACACTGTAACTCAATAATATAAACAGAAAATGCTGGAAATACTCAGCAGGTCAGACAGCATCTGTGGAGAGAGAAACAGAGTTGGGGGTGGGTGGGGTTGATTTTGATGGAAGGGTGAAAGTAGGCCCCAGGTGGGTGCTTTGCTAATAAGACATGCCTATTTGAAAGTCTGATTTCAGGACATAATTTTGGTCTGACTTACTGATTATTGTAACTTGAACTTGCCTGGAGGTTTAGCACTCAAGTATCGATGAGATACAATTTTCATGGAACAAAATGGGCTGTAATTTAAAAAGGCCTCCATGTCATGATCCATGGCAGGGGCAGGGGGTGCTTGAAGATGGCTCTGGAAAAGACCTGCCACAGACCTTAACGTCCGGGGGGCCCCATCCTCTCGGCGGCGGCGAGGTTCTGTGGCGGCCCACTCCCCCGTCGCTGGGTGACGGGACCACAATTTAAATATACAAATCAAAATAATTAATACATTTAAATACAATTACCTGAGATCTTGAGGGCCCACCGCGATCTTTGGCATGGAGACTGACACTCCCGCGCCTTTAAATCCCCTTCCGGGGAAATATGGCGCTACATTGATGGGGAGTGGGGAGGAGGTAAGTTTATCAATGTGGGAGGGGTTGGGGGGACAGGGTCAAATACACGGAATATGTGTAGGGGATGGTGGGAAGGGTTAAAACTTAAACTTTGTGCAATTTGGTGGGGAGGTCAGATGTAAAAGGTAAGTGTTTTGGGGGGGGGAAAGGGCATATAGTTATTATAATTGTTATTGGGGGTGCTGAGAAAGTGGCATAAGAAATTTATTTATTTAGTTTTGGGGCAATCATTCTTTAAAAATTTAAATATGCCGGCCACGCTGGCTGTTCTTTAAAATGGCACCAGCGCCTGCGCACAGGCAGCTGACGCCATTGCCGGCGATGGACATCCCTCCCCTTCCATGAATTGTTGTTCATCAAAATGGCTTGCAGGCTTTTTAATGAGTGCTAGCGGGTAATTTAATTGTCAATCAGCCTGTTATCAATCCTCCAGGCAGCCACCACTAGTGTTGGCTTCAGTTCTTTTGAGTGAAATCGTGTCTTGCACTAAACATGGGCTAAGGCAGCATTGCAGCTTAATACCTCATCTTGGCTATTTCTTTACCTCTTTAGTGCCTAATGAATTCAGGGAATGTTGCCCCCAACATCTCAGATCAATGATTTTTTTTGTCAGAACTGAAAAAAATTTAGAGATGTGACAGGTTTTAAAGCAAGTACAGAGGCAGGAAAAGGGTTAGAGGAGGGGAGGGAAAAACAAAAGAGAAGGTCTGTGATAAGGTGGAAGACAGGAGAAATTAAATAACAATGATGATGCAAGGCAAAAACGGCTGGTAATGGGATAAAAGAGGAGGTGTAAATGGCAAAAGCAGAGTTATTGTCAATACCTGCAGTCCAAAAAAAAGCAGTAGCGGTTATGATCTGAAGTCGGAGAATCAGAGACTAGTACAACACAGAAGGAAGCCTTTTGGCCCATCAAGTCTGCCCGAACTCTTTGGAAGAGCCATCCAGTTAGTCCCACTCCCCTACTCAAGATTTTGGACTTGATATTGACTCCAGAAATTGAAAAGTGCTTTATCAAAAGATGAGATGCTGTTTCTTGAGGTTCCATTGAGCTTCATTGGAACAGAATAGGAAGCTGAGGTCATAGTTTGGGGAGGAGAATTAAAATGACAAGGGACTGGAAGTTCTGGGTGATGCTTGCAGGCTGAGTGGAGATGTTCAGTAAACCAATCTCTCAACCTACATTTGGTCTACCCGATTTGGAAGCGACCACATTGTGAGCAGCAAATACAGTATAGTAAGTTGAAAGAAGTACAAGTAAATCTCTATTTCACCTGGAAGGAGTGTTTGAGGTCCTGGATTATGGGAAGGGGCGATGTGAAAGTGCAGATGTCGCATCTCCTGCACTTGCCTGGGAAGGTGCAGTGGGAAGAGGAGGGGGTGTTAAGAGTGATGGAGGAGTGGACCAGGATGTTGCGGAGCGAAAAGTCCCTCCAAAATTATGAAAGTGGAGGGGTGAGGACAGGTGGATGTGTTTGATGGTGGCATCGGGCTGGAGGTAGCAGAAATGGTGGAGGATGATTTGTTGAATATCAAGGCTGGTATGGTGGAAGGTGAGGTCAAGAGAAACTCTATCATGGTTCTGGGATGGTGGGAGGAGTGAGGGCAGAAGTGTGTGAAATGGGACGAACATGGTTGAGGGCCATCTCAACCACAATGTGGGGGGAATCTACAGTTGAGGAAAAAGGAAGACAAAGCAGAAACACTGGTATGGAAAATTGCAGCATTAGAACAGATGTGATGGAGATGGAGAACCTGTGAAAGGAACAGAGTCCTTACAGGAAGCAGGACGTGAGGATTTGTGATCAAGATAGATGTGGGAGTCAGTGGGCCAATAATAGTTATTGATTGATAGCCTAGCCCCAGAAACGGAGAAATCGAGAAAGAGAAGGGAAGGGAAAAGTCGGAGATAGACCATGTGAGGGCAAGGAAGGATGCAAAGTTGAAGAAAAGTTGAAATTTTTTAGTTCTGGGTGAGAGCAGGAAGCGGCACCATTGATATAGTCATCAATGTACCAGGAAAAGAGGTGAGGGAGGAGGCCTGAGTCGGACTTAAATAAAGAATGTTCTACATACCCCATGAAAAGTATAGATAGGACCCATGTGGGTGCCCATAGCAACACCTTTTTATTTGGAGGAAGTGACAGGGTACAAAGGAAAGCTTGTTCAATGTGAGAGCAAGGTCAGGCAGGAGGAGGAGGAGGACAGTAGTGGATGGGGACTGGTTCGTCTTCTGTTCTAGGAGGAGGTGGAGAGCCCCCAGACTGTCTTAGTAGAAAATGGAGGTTTAGAAGAACTGGATGTTTATGATGAAAAGGAGATGGTTAGAGCCAGGAAACTGGAACTGTTAAAGCGGCCATTGGAAGAGTTATGGATGTAGGTTGGAAGAAACTTGACCAGGGGAGAAAAAATAGAGTGAGATAGGAAGAAATCAGTTCAGTGAGGCAGGAACAGGCTGAAACAATGGGTCTTCCAGGGCAACCTTGTTTGTGGATCTTAAGAAAGAGGTAGAAGTGGGTTGTGTGTTGTTGGGGGACTATGAAGTCAGAAGCCATGGTGGGGAGGGAGAGCAAGGTCTTCCAATGAGATGGGGTCAGTGACAGTCTGAGAAATATTGGCTTGATACTTGGTAGTGGAGTCATGATCCACTGGGAGGTAGGAAGAGGTATTGGTGAGTTAATGTTCAGCCTCTGCAATGTAGAGATATGTTTATTAATTGATAGCAGCATCTCCCTTGTCAACAGGTTTAATGAAAACATTAGGGTTTGACTTTAGAGAACGGAATGCTGCAAGTTCAGAGGGAGGTAGTTTAAAATGAATGAGAGAAGTAGGAAAATTGGGATGGGCGATGTCATTACAGCTCAATGTTGTTTTTCAAGAATATAGCTTAATTTTATCTAATTCAAAATACCCAGATTTGTATGACCAGGATGATTTTACTCTTGCAAGAATTTAGCATTGTTGCAGCTCATGCAGGCAAAACTGACAAAATTTAGTGGTGACAACATTTAACTGTATTGTAAGCAGAATTCATGCACTTTCCAAGGTAAGAATGGATCAGCACAGTAACAAATGGACTACTCAAATCTTCATCCTGACAGTTACCCATCCTGTTATGACTTTAGAGGGGAGACTGAGTGGTGAGGACTTATCAATTTTGTTTGATGCAAACAGTACATTTCACATCTGATAGAAATTGTTTTATTTATTCATGACCCATCCATTGATTACTAGTGGGATTTTGGCATCTTCATCATTTTCTTTCAAAGTATTCAAACTATTTACAGGACAGAAACAGGCCATTTGGCCCAACAGCTCCATGATGGTGTTTATGCTCCACACTAACCTCCTCCCACCCTTCTTCATCCAGTCCCATCAATATATCCTTCTGCTCCTTTCTCCCTCACATGCTTACCTGGCTCCCTTTACATGTATCTATGCTAGTTGTCTTTAATATTGCTTGTAGTACAGAGTTCAACTTTCTAACTACTCTCTGCGTAAAGAGGTTTTTCCTGAATTCCTTACTTATTCTTTATTGGTGACTATTTTATATTTATGCTTCTGGTTCTGGTCTTACAGACAAATAGAAACATCTTCTCTACTTCTACCTTATCAAACTCTTTCATAATCTTGAAGACCTCTATCAAATCAACTCTTTTCTAGAGAAGAAAGCTCCGGCCTGTTCAATTTTTCCTGGTAGGCATAGCCTCTCAGTTCCAGTATTATTGTAATAGATCTTTTTTGGTACCTTCTCCAGTGCCTCTATATCCTTTTTATAATATGGAGACCAGAACTGTTCACAGTACTCCAAGTCTTGTCTAACCAAGGTTCTATACAAGTTTAACATAACTTCTCTGCTTTCAATTCTATTCCTGAAAACTGATAGAGGAATTTTAACTAAGCTAATTCGGTTAGGCAATGTATTGGAACCATTAACAAATATTCAGGTTTGTTTACTAAGTAGTGTTTGTTTACTTTAAGTGGGAAGGGGCAGCTAATGAACTTGACAACAACAACTTGTATTTAAATAGCACCTTTAACATAATAAAACGCTTCATAGGAGCATTCTAAAACAAAATATGACACCGAGCTACATAATTAGGTCAGATGACCAAAAGTTTGGCCAAAGGGGTAGATTTTAAGGAGTGTCTTAAAGGAGGAAAGAGAGGTGGGGAGGCAGGGAGGTGTATGAAGGGAATACCAGAGCTTAGGGCCGAGGCAAGTGAAGGTGTGACCACCAATGGTGGAGCAATTAAAATTGGTGATACTCAAGAGGCCAGAATTAAATGAGCACAGTTATCTTGGTGGGTTGTGGGGCTGGAAGAGATGACAGAGATATGGTCATAAAATATGTATACTTGCATCGTCAAAACTGGAGACTACTAATCTACAAGTCAGCATAACCACTGGGAAACACAGAAACATCTGCCTTATATATGTGCCTCAGGAATAAAGGTACGTTTTCCTTTCTACAATGCCATAACACAAATATTGCTACATGACGAGGGACACAGCTAACACAAAATAACACTGAAGAGAAGGATTTCTTCATTGTTCATTGAAAGGATTTTTGATTTAATTTCATTGCCATTGGTGTTGATCCGTGTTACTGAAAGAGCCAAATGATTTTGAATCCATAGATATCATTAAACAATTGACTATTCCAGTGTGGCATTTTACTTTGAGCACTCAGCTGCATCAGCAGATTAGTATACCAGCTGTGTGAGTGCACAATTTCAGCCTGAGGTGATAAATCCTTGGATCAGTGCACAAGCTGTACATTTTGAATAAGAAAGTGTAATTCAGATATGTCATCCACCACAACAGCAACAGCAGAAGTTTTCTCCAGAAGCTAATTAGATGATGGCAAAACCACAATATATTGCACTTAGTATTAGAATATTAAAGGAGAAAAACCAAAAAAATGTCAAATACTTCAACACTTTATTTTCATTTTGCTGTTACTGACATCTTTAAAATGAAGATACTTGCTAAATGTTGATGGACATTATTAACAAAATTGCAATGGATCAATATTTAACAATATGTTATCAAATTAATGAAGGCTGTAATTTTGATATAGTGGGAGATTTCCTGCAGCATTGTTCATGTGACCTAGAGTGCATTTTCTAATTTTTTAATCAAGTTCCTGCTGCAGGTTAAACACGATGATGTTTCATCTATTGCTGTAATGCAACAAATATATTGAAACAATGGGCCAGAATTTACTGTAAAACTAACGTGAGGTTAACAGCACTCACGGTTACTTATGCAACTTCAGTTAAGGGCAGATGTGCATTAATCATGAGAATCCAGCTGTTGCTATTCATGATGCACCGCTCTGCTGTAATTTGGACGAAAATTGCATCTCGTTGTCTGGGTCCTCATTCAAATTCATGGAATGGTGTGAAGTTCCTGTACTTGCATGTTAGAAACAGACTAAACCCTCCACAGAAAGTTAGGGCTCGTCCATTCATTCTATGTACCTTTTTTTAATGGTGTGATAAGTCTTAATAACTGACAAACAAAATTTCTCTAGCACTGAACATTTACTTTTACAATTGCGGGGTCTCATTCTTTCAGCATTTAATTGGTGTTGCAGATTTAAAATTTACATTTTCTTTCTGTCTCTTTTCTCCCACACACATCCAATCTTTCTTTCCCTCTCTTTGGCTGGAATTTTATGGCCCCCCCCCCACATCCTGCCTCCTTCCGCAAGATCGAGTTGGGAGGCAGGGTGGGGGTGGTGAGGGGGCTATATTACCAGCGGCGGGGGAGGTGGCAAATGGCTTGTATGTCCAAGGCCAATATCCTACCAGCAGCAGATGGGCACTTCAGCACCTGAGGAAGATGCCCAGTAATACCTGGTGGCCTCCATGCAGGCTTGGTGAGGTGGGGGGAGGGGCCTTCTGATCAGGTACCCTGTGGCCCATGGAGGGGACACCCCCCACCTTCCCCCCCCACAGTAGCACAGTCCACCCCTGCTAAAAGTACCCCCAACCCCTCGCCAGGGCCCAGCTAATTGTCCCTAGCGAAGCCTGAATCCCACTTATCTTCCTGAGGGCAATGGCCATCATCCTCTTCTGGCTGGCTGCAGTCCCAGCAGTAGCCAATGCTCCTGGTGACGCTGCTGGGACTGAGGAGCTGCCAGCCCTCTGATTGGCCAGCAGCTCTTGAAGGTGGGAATTTCTGCCTCAGAGGGGCAGATGACCCGACTGAGGGCAATTAACGCCCTGGGCCACGCAAAATTGATGTGTGGCTTCCAGGCCCAGCGGAGGCGGGCTCTCCCCTGACTTTTTAGCTGGTGGGCGGGGCCACTGCCTCAATGTAAAATTCTGGCCTTTATTTCGAACTGACACTTCCTGTTTCAGCCTCTGACGTGTTCATTAACAATTCTTCAGTCTGATTGGCTAAGGGGAGACACAGTTGTTTGCTTTATTCACACAGGTACCTGATGCCCTGTAGAGGGCGCTTGTGCTGGTTCCAGTTCCCACTTTCAGCAATTTCCAGTGCAAAGTCTCATGGAAGTTAAACAGACAAGTGTGAGTCTGACAAACAGCAGGTACCAGCAGTATGGGAATTCAAACCTCTGAGGGCACGGCTGCAGAATTAGCAATTTGGTTACTGCTGCGGCAGTCTGGCCCAGCTGGCTTTTTGATGTCAAGAACAAAGAACAAAGAACAGTACAGCACAGGAACAGGCCATTCAGCCCTCCAAGCCTGCGCCGATCTTGATGCCTGCCTAAACTAAAACCTTCTGCACTTCCGGGGACCATATCCCTCTATTCCCATCCTATTCATTTATTTGTCAAGATGCCTCTTAAACGTCGCTATCGTACCTGCTTCCACCACCTCCCCCAGCAGCAAGTTCCAGGCACTCACCACCCTCTGTGTAAAGAACGTGTCTCGCACATCCCCGATAAACTTTGCCTGTCTCACCTTAAACCTATGCCCCCTAGTAACTGACTCTTCCACCCTGGGAAAAAGCTTCTGACTATCCACTCTGTCCATGCCGCTCATAACTTTGTAAACCTCTATCATGTCGCCCCTCCACCTCCGTCGTTCCAGTGAAAACAATCCGAGTTTATCCAACCTCTCCTCATAGCTAATGCCCTCCAGACCAGGCAACATCCTGGTAAACCTCTTCTGTACCCTCTCCAAAGCCTCCATGTCCTTCTGGTAGTGTGGCGACCAGAATTGCACGCAATATTCCAAGTGTGGCCTAACTAAAGTTCTGTACAGCTGCAGCATGACTTGCCAATTTTTATACTCTATGCCCCGACCAATGAAGCCAAGCATGCCGTATGCCTTCTTGACTACCTTATCCACCTGCGTTGCCACTTTCAGTGACCTGTGGACCTGTACGCCCAGATCTCTCTGCCTGTCAATACTCCTAAGGGTTCTGTCATTTACTGTATACTTCCCACCTGCATTAGACCTTCCAAAATGCATTATCTCACATTTGTCCAGATTAAACTCCATCTGCCATTTCTCCGCCCAAGTCTTCAACCGACTTATATCCTGTTGTATCCTCTGACAATCCTCATCACTATCCGCAACTCCACCAACCTTTGTGTCGTCCGCAAACTTACTAATCAGACTAGCTACATTTTCCTCCAAATCATTTATATATACTACAAAGAGCAAAGATCCCAGCACTGATCGCTGCGGAACACCACTAGTCACAGCCCTCCATTCAGAAAAGCACCCTTCCACTGCTACCCTCTGTCTTCTATGACTGAGCCAGTTCTGTATCCATCTTGCCAGCTCACCTCTGATCCCATGTGACTTCACCTTTTGTACCAGTCTGCCAAGGGACCTTGTCAAAGGCTTTACTGAAGTCCATATAGACAACATCCACTGCCCTTCCTTCATCAATCATCTTTGTCACTTCCTCAAAAAACTCAATCAAATTAGTGAGACATGACCTCCCCTTCACAAAACCATGCTGTTTCTCGCTAATAAGTTCGTTTGTTTCCAAATGGGAGTAAATCCTGTCCCGAAGAATCCTCTCTAATAATTTCCCTACCACTGACGTAAGGCTCACGGGCCTATAATTTCCTGGATTATCCTTGCTACCCTTCTTAAACAAAGGAACAACATTGGCTATTCTCCAGTCCTCTGGGACCTCACCTGTAGCCAATGAGGATGCAAAGATTTCTGTCAAGGCCCCAGCAATTCCTCCCTTGCCTCCCTCAGTATTCTGGGGTAGATCCCATCAGGCCCTGGGGACTTATCTACTTTACTGCTTTGCAAGACACCCAACACCTCCTCCTTTTTGATAATGAGATGACTGAGAGTATCGACACTCCCTTCCCTAGGCTCATCATCCACCAAGTCCTTCTCTTTGGTGAATACTGATGCAAAGTACTCATTTAGTACCTCGCCCATTTGCTCCAGCTCCACACATAGATTCCTTTCTCTGTCCTTGAGTGGGTCAACCCTTTCCCTAGTTACCCTCTTGCTCTTTATATACGTATAAAAAGTCTTGGGATTTTCCTTAATCCTGTTTGCCAATGACTTTTCATGACCCCTTTTAGCCCTCCTGACTCCTTGCTTAAGTTCATATCATGGTTGCCATTGCTCTAGAGGATGGCAACACATGTTGGATGTGGAAAGGATGTTTCCCCTTGTGTGTGAGTCCAGAACTAGTGGGCACTGTTTTAAAATTAGGAGTCACCCTTTTAGGACAGAGATGAGGAGAGATCTTTTTCTCTCAGAGGGTTGTGCGACCTTGGAACTCTGCCTCAGAAGGTGCTGGAGGCGGGGTCATTGAATATTTTTCAGGCGGAGGTAGATAGATTCTTGTTAGGCAAGGGAATCAAAAGTTATCAGAAATAGATGGGACTGTGGAATTCGAGACACAAATGGACCAGCCATGATCTTATTGAATGGCGGAGCAAGCTAGAGGGGTCGAATGACCTACTTCTGCTCCTAATTCATATGCTTGTATGTTGCTCCTGCTTGCCACTTCAGTGGGGTTGGTACTCATCACTTGCACTGATCTGTAGAAAAGTGGACCATCTCTTCCAACAAAACCACCACAAAAGCTTCCGAGAACCTGGGGACTTGTTAGCAACATGTTGAAGTAGTTTCTTCCACCACCAGTCCAACAGCAAAATCATGCAGATGATAATGCAATGTCATTTTAAGGGGTGCATTCCTGCCTTAAATAGGCCTCTGGCTGACCCACTGGATTTTGTGGTTCCAAAAGGGGTGTGTTTTCTGTCGTGTCAGTGAATCAGGTGGGAAAATCCCCTGGGCCTGTTTTCTGGGACAACAAGTGAGTTTCAAACTCGCCAGTTACTCACCTGCCTGCAGACAGAATCAGGGCCATTGTTTTCACTATCACCTTTAGATCTAGTTGGAGTAATTTTCACTTTGGTCACTGATGCAAAACTCACAGTTATAGACCCCACGTGCTTTTAATTTCCATTGAATTCATTAGGGGCGTAGAGTACAATGGGTGGCTGATCTACAACCACCAGTTTACCCTTCAGGTTCAAAACGTAAACTACTTTCTGGACAAGCTTTTATTTCTGTTGCATCATGTCCATGATGCATGGCATTATTAATATTTAGTGGAACTAAAAAAGCTACAAGAAATTAGGTTTAATTTTCAGATTTTACAGAGCTTTACCTCCTGAGATATGGGATAATTATGCCTGCTTTGTTCTTCCACTAAATTATGATGCAGATTTACTTTTATTTCCTTTGCATTGTAGAGAGAGAGTCTTTTCTGAGATTGCAGTACGTGGTTGTAGCAGCATTTTAAAGAATTAGTAGTTTATTGTTGTCTGCTGAGCAGCATAAACAACAACTTAAAAAGACAACAGATCTATGCTGACTCTAAATTTAGCTGCCTTCACTGGAATCCTGTGCCAAATGCGTAATGGTCCCAAAATGACATTCATGCCATCATCAATATTTATTTTAAAGTGGGACACATCAAGGGAAGGCAGAATTACTCTTTAACGACAAGAAAATCTGTGGCTACTTCTCTCTTATGCTTCCTTGCACAATTGTGGCATTGCAATAAAAAAAATCACTGGAAATGTAGTTAAATTATAATATAACTACCCATCTTGTGGTGCACAATTCCATATTGTCTAATGAGCAGTATAAATTTCTAGCACCTTCGGGCTAAGACTTATTGGTTGGAATTTTACGGCCCCACACACGAGCAAGCTGATGATGGGGCAGGCTGTAAAATTGAGTGGGGATGAAGGGGTGCCGTCCCTAACGCCTTCCTGCCCCGCTGCAATTTTACACGGGGCGGCGGCGACGAGAAATGGCCCGCCTGCCCCAAGCCAATCAAGGCCCTTAAGTGGCCAATTAACTGCCACTTAAGGGCTTCCTCCTGTCGACACTGGAGCAGTTCAGGCCACTAAAACCTAGCGGCATTCTTGCGGGCTGGGGGTGAGCCCTCCTGATCAGGCACCCTGTGCCTCACAGAGGGCCATCCCATGGCCCAACCACCTGCACTGCACAACACTCCCCCCCTCGTACTGAGCCCTTGCCTCACCAGAGCCCAGCTGATTGTCCCCAGCCAGGCCCCATAAACCTACCTTGGTCCCGGACCCGTTGTCCCTCTTGCTTCTGTTGGCTGGGTGCAGTCCCTGCAATGGTCACTGCCCCTTGTGACGTTACTGGGACTGAGAACTGCCTGTCCACTAAATGGCTGGCAGCTCCATTAGGCAGGACTTTCTTCCTCAGAGGATGGAAGTCCTGCCCAAGGCCAATTAAGGGCCTAGGTGCATAAAATCCCAGCATGGCTCCCCAGGCCCAGCGGAGGTGGTATTGCCCCTGACTTTTTGGCCAGTAGGTGGGGCATCCTGCCCAACGTAAAATTCCAGCCATGAAGTCAACAACATCCCTGCACCAAATTAAATAAGCTTTCTCTGCACTGATCAGAAAGCCAAATCTGATCAGTAGCCACTAAACAATATGAAAGCTCACATTTCTACGTGGTTCTCAGTTTATAACATCATTTAATATATCACTTCTTGCTATATGAACATAAATCTCAGTGAGATGTAGGTAATTCTCTTTGATGTAAATAGAGGTGGTCATATAGATTTAATTGTGCTTTGTTATCCTTAGCCTATTTGTCATGGGAAGATTGTATGCTGCATATATGTATGTCTTTTGGAAATTATAATGGAACTGTTCTTTCTCTACTGCCCAGAGTTGCAGACCAGCAGATGCTTAGTGTCAGTCTTATCCACAAGGAAAATTATCCAACACAACAGTCAATACTCTCAAGGCTGACATGTAGGCACTGTATAATCATTTGAATAATGAATTGCAGCCCAGAGGCAATTTGTTTGGAGAAAGCGCCAACTCAAATTGAATATAAACACAAATGACTAGAGACAGGAGAAACCTTGTTCATAACCACATGACACAGTTTATCCATACATATTATTTTATAATTCAAATATTATAGATTTTAGCAGCAAAAACAAGTCGACAATATGTTACATGAATGCCACACAGAGATGAGTGCATTTAGGATAGGCAGAATGGACGATCAAGCATTAAGTGCTATTTTGCAACTGTCTCTCTTCATCAGTAATGATGCCTACCAATTCCTTGATAACTACTGGAGTTTACTGTACCCTACACAGTGGATAAAGATTTTGACTGTAGCTATTTCTCTTCTGAATTCTAAATGAAAGCCTGCATCTTTCAGGAATGGTTGAGTTCATGTGACTGGTTCTCTGTACTACACATTGTGACACCAAGATTAATCCAGCTTTGACTGAAGCACATACTAATTACTAGTGCATAAAGAACTAAAGTATTGAAAATGTCATTCACAATTAACATCTCCAGGTAGTAGCACCATTAGTATTATGACATAAGCAACAAACAGGAATACTAATGCAACACGAACAAGGAGACATGAATTAATAATGACACTAGCAAGATATGGTGTATTTGAGTGCACATCTGCCATGCTGTTTATTTTAAGTATATGAGCAAGAATGACTGCACTCAAAAAGCAATTAAACAAATTTTATATTAGACATAAAAATAGAAACTGCTGGAAATACTCAGCAGATCTGGCAGCATCTGTGGAGCGAGAAACAGAGTTAACGTTTCAGGTCTGTGACCTTTCATCAGAATTTTATTTTACATTAGACAAATGTTTATGAGCAGGAACCGGACAAATGCCACACCCTTTTGTACATGAAAACTTTTACCGTGCAATGCTAACATTTCTTGTATAAATTCTGTCCTTAATTACATTTTGTTTAAAGAATGCTTAAGGATAGATATTCTTTCATTAGTCATTGCACTTAGTCCATGCATAAATAGACTGTTTAGCAGGCAACAATTTGTGCCAATTACTATGATGGAGTTTTTGACCACTTCCAGCACTCTTCTTAAAATTCGTACCCTGCATTAGGGAATGGTAGCAAAGTGGTTACTGGACTAATGCTCCAGGGACATGAGTTTAAATCCCACCAGGGCTGCTGGAGGAATTTAAATTCAATTAAGTAATAAATCTGGATTAAAAAGCTAGCCTCAATAATGATTATCATGAAAATACTAGCATAAAAGAATAATACTGTGGATGCTGGAAATCTGATGTTAGAAATACTTAACAGGTCTAGCAGCATCTGTAGAGAGAGAAACAGAGTTAATGTTTCAGGTCCTGAAGGACATATCTGCCAGACTGGGCTTGTGGTGAGTGAACTAACAAGAGGGAAAAACCTACTTGACCTCGTCCTCACCAATCACAAATACAACTGTCCATGGCAGTAATGGTAGGAGTGAACACCACACAGTCATTGTGGAGACAAAATCCCTTCTTCAAACTGAGGAAGCGCTCCATTGTGTTGTATAATGATACCACCGTGCTAAATGTGATAGATTCAGAACATATCTCGCAGCCCGAAGTGCTGTTTGCAGCACAGAATTGGACTCAACCACAATCTGTATCCCTATGACCCAGCATATCCCTCAGTCTACCATTACCATCAAGCCAGGGAAACAACCCTATTCCAATGAGGAGTATAGGAGAGCATGCCAGGAGCAACACTTGAGGTGCCAACCTGGTGAAGCTATAACACAGGACTACATGCATGCTCAACAGTGGGAGCAGCATGCAATAGACAGAGCTAAGCGATCCCAAACCAACGGATCAGCTCAAAGCTCTGCAGTTCCTGCTCCATCCAGTTGTGAATGGTGGTGGACAACTAGCCAGAGAAGGAGGCACTACAAACATCCCCATTCTCAATGATGGTGGAGACCAGCATGTCAGTGCAAAAGACAAGACTGAAACATTTGCAACCATCTTCAGCCAGAAGTGCCAAGTGAATGATCCATCTTGGCCTCCTCCTGTGGTCTGCAGTATCACAGGTGCCAGTCTTCAGCTAATTTGATTCAAACCATGTGATATCAAGAAGCGGCTGAAGGCACTGGATATAGCAAAGGCTATGGGCCCTGACAATATCCCAGCTGTTGTACTAAAAATTTGTGCTCCAGAACTGGTCACACCCCTAGCTAAGCTGTTCTAGTACAGCTAAAACACTGGCATCTACCTGACAATATGGAAAATTGCCCAGGTGTATCCTGTCAACAAAAAGCAGGACAAATCCATTCCAGTCAATTACCGCCTCATCAGTCTACTCTCAAACATCAGCAAAGTGATGGAAGGTGTCATTGACAGTGCAATACAAGCAGCACTTACTCAGCTTGCTCACCGATGTTCAGTTTAGGTTCTGGACCACTCGGCGCCATACCTCATTCCAGCCTTGGTCCAAACATGGATAAAAGAGCTGAATTCAACAGGTGAGGTGAGAGTGACTGCCCTTGACATCAAGGCAGCATTGGACCTACTGTGACATCTGTAATATCATTTGTTCCTTTGGAATGTGAACTATTGTAAGAATCAAAGGACTGCAAGTAGTCTCCAAAGAAAATGTATGTTTTTTATCATACTTTAAACTGGAACAGATATATGCACAGCAACTGCAGGAGCCACACCAACACACATCTCACTCTGTTGGGCTACATCCACAGCTCCCTGGTCATGTGTAATGTGACATCACTTCCACCGGTGACCTTCACTTACAGCTTCCTAAGGTGCTCCTCTCAAGGTTGGCCCACAACAGCATCAAGGAGCCTCAACAAAATTGAAGTCAGAAAAATCAGGGCAAAAATTCTCCATTGGTTGGAGTCGTACATAGCACAAAGGAAGATAGTTGTGGTTGTTGGAGGTCAATCATCTCTGCCCCAGGGCATCACTGTAGGTGTTCTTCAGGCTCAACTATCTTCAGCTGCTTCATCAATGACCTTTCCTCCAACATAAAGTCAGAAATGGGGACATACGTTGATGATTGCACAGTATTCAATATCATTCACAACTCCTTTGATACTTAAACAGTCCATCCCCGCATACAGCAAGAGCTATCGGGCTTGGACTGATAAGTGGCAAGCAACATTCGCGCCACACAAATGTCAGGCAATGATCATCTCCAACAAGAGAGAATCTAACCATCTCCCCTTGACAATCAATGGCATTACTATTGCTGAATCCCCCACTATCAACAGCCTGGGAGTTACCATTGACCAGAAACTTAACTAGATCAGCCACGTAAATACTGTGGCTACAAAAGCAGGTCAATGGCTGGGAATTCTGTGGTGAGTGACTCATCTCCTGACTCCCCAAAGTCTGTCCACCATCTACCAGGCACAAGTCAGGAGTGTGATGGAATACTCTCCACTTGCTTGGATGTGTGCAGCTCCAACAACACTCAAGAAGCTCAACACAATCCAGGACAAAGCAGCCCACTTGACTGGCACCCTATCTACTACCTTCAACATTCACTCCCTCCACCACTGGAGTACAGTGGCAGAAGAGTATACCAACTACAAGATGCACTGCAGCAACTTGTCAAGGCTTCTTTAACATCACTTTCCAAACCTGCGATCTCTACCACCTAGAGCGACAAGAGCAGCAGACACATGGGAACACCACAAGTTCCGCTCCAAGCCACACACCATTGTCATTATCCTGTCTTTTGTTTTCTCTCTGGGAAATATGTGCTGTGTCTTTAAGACAGCAAAGGATCAGTGCTGCTTTAAGAACAAGCAGGCCTCAGGAGTTACCGAGAAGGTGCATTCCGTTGCCTTGGATACAGCCATTCGGAGACTGCGATTCAAAGGGTGTATTCTCGTTGCCTTGGATACAGCCACTTGGACTGAGTATCGAGAGATACATTTGTTACAATTGAATTTTGAACTGGCTTATAGTGCAAAGTCTGTTCTAACAGAGGACACAGACAGACAGCTATGTGTTAGCACCTGAAAGGAGTGCTCTCAGACCATTTTAAACTGAAGGAAGAGAATTTAGTCTGTTTATTTGCTATTCTCTCACAAAATTCTAAAAAAGTCAAGCCAAAACAAGGATCTCTGATAATTTAAGCAGAAGGAAGGGAAGTTAGACAATTTTTTATCCCTCAAAAACTCTAAAGTCAGATTAATTCTATTGAAATTGTTTGCAATTTTTTAATTGTTGATCTACTGCGGTCATCACTGGAGAGGGAAAGCATCACTTACTGCTGGAATTAGACTACGGACTGTTCTACTGTTGAAGAACCTTTTTCTCCCCCCATCTGAGGGGCTGTGAGGACTTCAAGCAACCTTGGACATTTTCACCTCCGGCAGGAGCGTAAATTTGCAAGGACGCTATTTTGTTTCTATATTAAATGTTGTTTATATCTTAGTAGTGTTTAAGAATTTCGTTTTTCTAATTAAACAGCTAATTTGTTGATTTAAAGACACCTGGTTTGGTTAGTCTCATTCGGGGGTTAATAGATGGTACAATTTGTCTGGGTCTTTTTTTAATTTGGAAAGTTTAAAATGATATGTTAGGTGATCTGTGGAGGGACAGGATTCAATTAACAGTGTATTTCTACCACCATAATCAGAATCTTATATTTTGATTGGGAGGCTTTGACTGGAGCGGTAGGCCGTAACACCATTCTGACTGAGAACTATATCGCCGTTCCTTCTCTATTGCTGGGTAAGCATCTTGGAAATCCGTTCCTAACAGCACTGTGTGTGTGCCTACACCACATGGACTGCCACAGCTCAAGAAGGTGGCTCATCACAACCTTCCCAAGGGGCAGTTAGGGTTAGGCAATAAATGCTGGCATTGCCAGTGAGTCTCATACCCCACAAATGAATAAAATAAAATCTGTTCCAATGAACAAAAATAGACACCTCAGGGGCATTGTCTTCAGAATGTTAAAATTGTATTTAGCTCAATTACAGGTGCCTCATGCAAATTCCAACAGCCATGGATTTATCATTCCCATTGAATACTTAACCCATAATAAAAAGTGCAATGGGCCAGCAAAATAACCTTACTAGGGGACAGATTTGTCCCATAATTACTATTTTGTGTGCATGACAGCATGTGTACAGCATCAAGTGCTCCATTGGCAGACATCTTGGAGCAGCAAGAGAAAAGTGGCCCAAAAAAACCACAGGAAACAGAACCCATCAGTATCAGATGCCCAATAGAGGTACATGAACTTTTACAGAGTAGGTGAGGGAGATTTCTAGGGGCAAGGGAAGATTCAGATATAATCTATACCAAAATGTTAGGGTTATAAGATTACTTCTTCAGCAAGTAACATGAGAGCAATAAAATACATTTTTCCACAACTGTGGTTTTTCTCTAAGGTACAAGTTACTTTAGGACAGCAATGAAATACTCAGTGCCTTTTGTGCTGAAGCACATTCAGCACAGGCAACCATATTATCAGGAGCCAAGACCTGCTGTAAACCTTTTGTGCATAATGACATCCTTGGGTTTCATCGGTTCAACTATTTACCTTCTTTAAGCTGTATCCCATATGTCAACTGTGGATGTTAGCCAAATGTACTAAAACATTGACATAGGATTCTGCTGGTATCACTCTCTTATTGTTAGCGGGAATTAATCTAGAAGAATCACTCGATACTCAGGTCTGCTCCAATGTCAAAACAGTTTATTTAGTTACGCCAGCGGGGAGCAGGTCACTGGGCTGTCCAGATGCCTCTCCACTGAACAAAGGAAAATCATCCATACTTATACATTTTCAAACAGCTACTCAGCCCATCCCGGCTGGACATGATCCAATCACAACGATTATAGATTATATACATTGATTATTAGAGCCAATAGAAGCGGTTACTAGGCATAGAGGGGCTGCATAACCAGCCCATACACAGATAGGGGATTACCCATGATGTTTTCCATTCCCCCTTATCTATCATCCTTGGTTCTCATGAACGCATCCCACCTTATCTTAACCTCGTTACAGGCTGGTACCTTTGTCAGCATTCCACAAGGACGTCTGCTTTTCATTTAATTAGCTTTTGTTTGAGATTGGATTATTCAGCTCCTGTGGAATGTGGTCAAGTTAACTGAGCCCCATGGTGCTTTGCAACCTCCTCGCTGTTCACTAAGATTATCTGTTACTGGTTACTCTAATAATATTTAAACATTATGATATTTACGGCAGGTGCCTCTGCGCTTGGGAATACCCTACAACAATCCCCCCTTTCGGTAGGAGACTAACCCTAGTCTTCCCAACCAACACTATTTATTGTTGTTGTTGTTTTTTTTAACCCTTTATACTCGCCCGGTATTCCCTGCCTCGGACGTGCTGGCCAGTCACGTGATTTCAGGAATTCCGGTCGTACTATATCACATTAATGTGATCCAAATGACTTATTCCCCTGGATAGACAAATTGTCTGTCTTGCTTTTGCTCTAGTTTTCACCCTCCTTCGCTGCACATATCGCCTGCATGATCGGCAGACCAGTATGCCCCATGTTATGGCCAGTATCAACTGTACTCCGACTAGCACATGAGCAACTATCCGAATCCAGGGGTGGATATTCACATTCATCCCCCAATCCCAGATCTTCTCCCACCAACTCCGGTCCTGCAATTCTGAGTCGGTATCTTTCTCTAGCTTTTTGATTTTTGTCTGCAGTTAGTGGTAGAGTTTTACGGATTGGCCTACCCTGAGCCTTAATTCCCTTAGTACTTCGGCCAGGTGTGGGATGGGGACTGGCTCTGGTTCCTTGTTATCCTGTAGGTGGTCATGGAGATGATCAGTGACGTTAATGATCTTGCTCCCTCTACGCCGAACCTGGATAATTCGGGCTTGCCCTATAGTGACTGGTTGTAAGGGTGTAAAGCAAAAATTAGAAAATGGGATAGGGAATTGTAGATTATTGTAGCGGTAGGAACTTTCTGTGGTGGAAACGCAGTATTTCCCTTTACCTCCGTAGCCTGTTCTTGCAAAATGCTTTGGGGCAGGTATGATCTCTATGACACAACTATCGGTTCGATTGAACCCACATTCATCCAATTCTCCCTGTCCCACTGGGTGAGGACATACTGTAAGTCCCCCCTTTGCTTGCATCCCATGAGGGAGGTTTCATATAGTGTATTGTTTCTGAGTATGGCAGAGGTTTCAGTTAAATAGTAGCGGAGGGAGGTATTACCCCGAAGGACCCCAATATTTTCCAACTGGTAATGGGGAAATGGCCCTGAGTCCCTACAGTGACTATTGGGATCATCAGGACTATTGCCACTCCTGTAGCTTTGCCCATTTCACAATCTGGGATCACTGGGTATACTCTGGTGAGTCCTTTCGGAGTACAATTGTCCAGTGTCCCTCTTCTCTCGGCTAGCCGAGCCAGATGTGGGCTGTCTATCCAATCGGACACCTCCCCCCTTTGGATCTGATCGAGGTTGTGTCCTGTCTGTCCCACCATCCACAAGCCATAAGCGTGACTGAGTTGTCCCTGTCTTAGCTTTGCGGCATCTTCCTTTTCTCTATCGATGAGGTGATTGATGGTTTTGGCGTGGGCTTCTAATATCGTAATTCCATCTAATTGTATTCCCATGCCCTCCTCTCCCAGATTGGCCTGATTCTCCTCTGCTCTCTCTAAGAGCTCCTTCATTACTCCTTTAAGTCGTTCCACCTTTTCATTTACACCTTGTATGTCCAATGAGCAAAATCATTAACTATTCCCCTTTTTGTTCTATAAAGCTGATCCTGGCCTCTAAATCTAGTGGCACCCATGGCATCGGCAGCCTGCTGCATTACAATCTTACTTAATACACTATACATATTTCTTGCCTGTTCCATACAATATCCTGGCATTTGCATCCCTGAGATATTGACCAGGACAGGCACAATCTCATGTTTAACATTATCATACAACGCTTCCCCTGGATTCGATGTACCCACACACATCCATGTTCCTTTCAACTTTCCTTATCATCTGTTGCCCAATGGGAGGGGCACAAACAATTCCAAAGACACAACTCTCAGTTGCCCCTTCCCCTTTCTGTCTGGTCACGCAGTTAGCACGGTCATCTGTACACAAACTGCATCTTTGCCCGGATTCACCGTAAACCATGCATTCAAGTAGGTTTACTCGCCGTTATACACTTCCCATCCAACATGTTGTGCAATGCCCCATAGTTCATATAGTCCATATTAATACTCCTTTCATTAATCCGTTGTGCATCCATTACCGGGTCTTTGTTCTTCCTCTCCGGATATTAGCATCAGGCCCCACAGCCATTGCAGTCCGGTTCTTTCCCATTCGCCACTCGTGGTTATATCTGTAATTTAAACACACTGCCCTGGTGGTCACCAGGTGTTAGTGCTTGTCCATGTTGTGAGTATCCCCCGATGAGGGATACATGTCTACCTGTGGGGACCGAACATGTCCTGGGGAATCCAGGAGTTAATTTATATTCTTATCATCTCTACTCTTTCGAAATTATCTATATGGTCCCGTCACGCTCGGGCTTCGTTCCCCACAATCCTTGCCCAGTTAGTAGCCCATCTAATAATAATCCAAATGCCTATCAATACTACCATTATTCCCAGCCCCCCGAGTAGTCCATTCTCAAGTGTATTCTTCCATTCCCGGTATCTCTTTGCGTACCAGGTGATGTTTATTTCGGAGTCTATCATTTGCTGTTATCTTTATATACCTTCAGTTGGGACCAATGTTTCCATCGGCCCTTCCCTTTACCATTACTTTGTCTCCCACAACAGGCACCTTTGTCTGTTCCTCTTTCACGTTTCTATAGAACCTCCTGCCTCACCTTGTGCAGTTGTCTGCACAACTCCTTCAAAAATCTTTTAACCCTTTCTCTTGCGGGTCCTATTTCCTCACTACCTGCTACGACATCCCCTGGCAACCTCATTGCCCTTCCTGTCATTATTAAGATGTTTAATTTATCCTGATTATTATAAAGTCATTTTCTCTATGTGAGTCGTCTCACTGCACTGGCTGCATTAAACATTTCATGCCATGCTGTTTCTCAAGTCAGTAAACATGTTTGAGACCCGTTCGTCAGGTGATCTTATCAAAAGATCAAAAATGGCCAGACTTTCAAATGTAGCCCTCTTAAAAACTCATATCTCCAAGAGAAAACTATCAATTGCCAGTCTTATCTACACTTTCCTGACTTTCACTGGAAAATTCTAGACTTCTTGGAAATTTCACACGATATTATTTTAGCTGTTTGAATTCTAATTTCACCATTTGTTTATCCCCAGAATTCCTTTATTGGCTCTTGCATCAGCCAGATCTGATTGCTAATTTCCATTAATTATAATTCTATTTCATTTTGAGCCCTGAAGAACCTTTACAATTAATATTCATAATTCCTTAAAACAGAAATCAAACATTTCCGTTTGATTCCAGGCATTAGTGTATATTGTTTGTGTTTTTTTTAACCTTAGATGACATTTTAATTCCTTAAATAACTTGCCAAATTAAACTGGATTTTCGACATCCCAGTTTATTCCAAATTCAAATAACAGTAAATTTCCCTTTGAATGCTTTAAATAACCACTCATATCAATTTAATTTTGTTTATCGATTTCAATTTCTTATGCCCAGACTTGGTGATATTGCATTTTTTTTTAGTAAAGACAGAAGTGCTTGCAACTATTTCTCCTTCTCAAGCACTTTGTCTCATTGATAAAGATAGTTGCAGCAGGGTTAATTTCTTGCTTGTCTCCAAGGGGGGGCAGAGTAAAGCATTCTCCGCTGCGTCGCTTTACGTAACCCTTTTTTTTATAGAAAAGAACTAAACTCCATTTTAAATGTTTTTTGGTATCCTTAGGATTTTCAAACAACAAAATCTTTAGTAACATTATCAACTTCAAAGGAAACCATCTCCATCAAGAAAGACAGCATTTTAGATTAAACTCCAATTGTTTCCAAACTTTTAGCATCTTTTGTAAGAGGTTTCTAATCCAAGGATTTTTTATATAACAAAGATGATTCCAAATTCCAATTCACTGCAATAAATATTTAAAAATCAAAACTGCTGATGTTATATGAGTGAGTCTTATGTCCGGAACTTAAGACTCCCCCAAAACTCGACATGCTAAACTTGAAAGTTCATTGTGGTTGCAAATGACATTTCCAGTTTTTTTTTCAACTTAACAGGTCAATTAACCTTAACAGTATTAATTTAATTCAGACTTATTAACTTATAGTACTTATTAACTACACACAGAACAGAATAGCACGTGCTTTTTTTTAAAGATAGGTAAGTTACATCATTTTTCTTGTTCTTCAGGCACCTTTTCAAATGACTGTAATAAAACCAAAAACTAAAGAAAAAATTATTTAACATTCTTACAACAAAAGACTAAACACCAGCTCCTTACACAAACTTTAATCTTTCCCATTATCTCCTTTGCTTATCCTTCTCTCCCTTAAAACCAATATCCAATTCCTGACATTTGCTACTTAAAACAGTCAGTAAAACATGTCTTTAATTTAAACTCCAAAAAACTAGAACAGATTTTAAACTGGAACTCCAATTAAAGCAGGAGTTGTAAACTTCAAATTGGATTTCTGCCAAACATCTTCAGACCTTCAAGGCTGAAGCTTATCTCTTAGAAAATTGTTCATTGCCTTTTCACAGTTGCAAAACCAACTTTTAAAATCAAAATAAAATTTTAACTTAAAAATATAATTCAATTTTATATCCTATTCCTGGGTGCACAATCTTAAATCAAAATGAACACACTCAACAATCACTTTTCTCACCTATTCAATTCCCAACAACTTAATAGACTCATGCTTTCAAGATTAAAGCCAGACAACAAAGCGTTAACGACAGTCAGTTCTACAGAACACAAGCTGTACATCCCAGACATTCAATTTATTCGTGGACGCTTCCAACATTCACACATTCAAATCAAAGACACAGTAACTTGTTTTTACTCTAAAATATAATCTTTTATGTCGCTCTGCCATAAACTTAGTGAATACTTTTCTTCTTTTTGTCACCACTCCCTTTGTTTTGCAGCAGGGTCGTGGGGATTCCAAACTGAGTCAATCATCTTTCCTATTAACTTTTTGTGTTTCTCTGCCAGTTGGCAGGTAATGGACCCCTCCGGTCCCCACTCGAGCTCTATCTTTTCACTGGCCATACTTGGGCAGGATGAGAACCATTAGAATCTGCTCTCAGAGGTCTGCTTTTAACCTAACGCAACTTGTAGTAGACCGTCTCCTGGCTAACTGTCGGGTCACAAGTCTGTCCGTATTTCATACAACAAGCTTATGATATATATACGCATGCATATATTCCAAACCCTCCTTGACAGTGCCTACGTCTCTTAACGAACTACCTTCCACCGTTTGACCATTCACCGTTCAGATCCTGTTCACAAACTTGGCATTCGTCGGTCGCGAAACACCACCCGGCCCCGGGATAAGCTTTAAAGATACTCACCCAGTATTCCTGATGGCATTAACGACTGCCGAATCCTGTTCTCAAGTTCAGGATCAGGCTCCAGCCAACTCCCACCTGCCCCCTTCGTTCCCTTCGCCCACTTAAATCCTGGCCATCACGTGGGACTCAGTCCTCTTAATTGAGGCTCAGGCTGGGTGATTGGGATATCGGGGTGGCAGAAGAGTTGACTTACACCTGATCCTGCCGACTACGCCAATTATTAGCGGGAATGAATCGAGAAGAATTACTCGACACTCAGGTCTGCTCCAATGTCAAACAGTTTATTTAGTTACGCCAGCGGGGAGCAGGTCACTGGGCTGTCCAGATGCCTCTCCACTGAACAAAGGAAAATCATCCATACTTATACATTTTCAAACAGCTACTCAGCCCATCCCAGCTGGACATGGTCCAATCACAACGATTATAGATTATATACATTGATTATTAGAGCCAATAGAAGCGGTTACTAGGCATAGAGGGGCTGCATAACCAGCCCATACACAGATAGGGGATTACCCATGATGTTTTCCATTCCCCCTTATCTATCATCCTTGGTTCTCATGAATGCATCCCACCTTATCTTAACCTCGTTACAGGCTGGTACATTTGTCAGCATTCCACAAGGATGTCTGCTTTTCATTTAATTAGCTTTTGTTTGAGATTGAATTATTCAGCTCCTGTGGAATGTGGTCAAGTTAACTGAGCCCCATGGTGCTTAGCAAACTCCTCACTGTTCACTAAGATTATATGTTACTGGTTACTCAAATAATATTTAAACATTATGATATTTACGGCAGGTGCCTCTGCGCTTGGGAATACCCTACAACAGCAAGTAACATGAGAGCAATAAAATACATTTTTCCACAACTGTGGTTTTTCTCTAAGGTACAAGTTACTTTAGGACAGCAATGAAATACTCAGTGCCTTTTGTGCTGAAGCACATTCAGCACAGGCAACCATATTATCAGGAGCCAAGACCTGCTGTAAACCTTTTGTGCATAATGACATCCTTGGGTTTCATCGGTTCAACTATTTACCTTCTTTAAGCTGTATCCCATATGTCAACTGTGGATGTTAGCCAAATGTACTAAAACATTGACATAGGATTCTGCTGGTATCACTCTCTTATTGTTAGCGGGAATTAATCTAGAAGAATCACTCGATACTCAGGTCTGCTCCAATGTCAAAACAGTTTATTTAGTTACGCCAGCGGTGAGCAGGTCACTGGGCTGTCCAGATGCCTCTCCACTGAACAAAGGAAAATCATCCATACTTATACATTTTCAAACAGCTACTCAGCCCATCCCGGCTGGACATGATCCAATCACAACGATTATAGATTATATACATTGATTATTAGAGCCAATAGAAGCGGTTACTAGGCATAGAGGGGCTGCATAACCAGCCCATACACAGATAGGGGATTACCCATGATGTTTTCCATTCCCCCTTATCTATCATCCTTGGTTCTCATGAACGCATCCCACCTTATCTTAACCTCGTTACAGGCTGGTACATTTGTCAGCATTCCACAAGGATGTCTGCTTTTCATTTAATTAGCTTTTGTTTGAGATTGAATTATTCAGCTCCTGTGGAATGTGGTCAAGTTAACTGAGCCCCATGGTGCTTAGCAAACTCCTCACTGTTCACTAAGATTATATGTTACTGGTTACTCAAATAATATTTAAACATTATGATATTTACGGCAGGTGCCTCTGCGCTTGGGAATACCCTACAACAGCAAGTAACATGAGAGCAATAAAATACATTTTTCCACAACTGTGGTTTTTCTCTAAGGTACAAGTTACTTTAGGACAGCAATGAAATACTCAGTGCCTTTTGTGCTGAAGCACATTCAGCACAGGCAACCATATTATCAGGAGCCAAGACCTGCTGTAAACCTTTTGTGCATAATGACATCCTTGGGTTTCATCAGTTCAACTATTTACCTTCTTTAAGCTGTATCACATATGTCAACTGTGGATGTTAGCCAAGTGTACTGAAACATTGACTTAGGATTCTGCTGGTATCCCTCTCTATCTGCTTATTTTTGTGGAGGAAGGGCAGACTCAGAGAATATATACAGAATAAACCTAGATATCCAAGATAATTGTGATGTGATGCATCTTACACACCCTTGACCTGCAAAGGCCCATTGTAATAGAATCATAGCATCAAAGAACGGTCACAGATCAGAAGGACGCCATTCAGTCCATTGTGTTTGTGTCGGCTCTGTGCAAGAGCAGCTCAGCTCTATCCTGTAACCCTGTACATTTGTTGTCTTTGGATAATTATCCAATTCCCTTTAAAAATCCACAATTGAATCTGCCTCCGCACAATTTCAGACAGTACGTTCCAGATGCTAACCACACGTTGCGGCAAAGTGGCGCAGTGGTTAGCACCGCAGCCTCACAGTTCCAGCGACCCGGGTTCAATTCTGGGTACTGCCTGTGTGGAGTTTGCAAGTTCTCCCTGTGTCTGCGTGGGTTTCCTCCGGGTGCTCCGGTTTCCTCCCACATGCCAAAGACTTGCAGGTTGATAGGTAAATTGGCCATTAGCAATTGCCCCTAGTATAGGTAGGTGGTAGGGAAATATAGGGACAGGTGGGGATGTGGTAGGAATATGGAATTAGTGTAGGATTAGTATAAATGGGTGGTTGATGGTCGGCACAGACTCGGTGGGCCGAAGGGCCTGTTTCAGTGCTGTATCTCTAAACTAAACTAAACGCTGTGTAAAAAGGCTTTTCCTCATGTCACCTTTGTTTTTTTGCCATTCACCTTAAATCAGTGATCTCTAGTTCTCGAGCTTTCTGCTAATGGGAACAATTTCTGCCTATGTACTCAGTCCAGACCCCTCGTGATTTTTAACACCTCTATTAAATCTCCTCTCAACCTTTTCTTCTCAAAGGAGAACAGCCCCAGCTTCTCCAATCTATCCATGTAACTGAAGTCCCTCATCTAGGTCAAGTCGGCATAAGGAGGGAGGAAGTGTTGGGTATTCTAAAAGGCATTAAGGTGGACAAGTCCCCAGGTCCGGATGGGATCTATCCCAGATTACTGAGGGAAGTGAGAGAGGAAATAGCTGGGACCTTAACAGATATCTTTGCAGCATCCTTAAACACAGGTGAGGTCCCGGAGGACTGGAGAATTGCTAATGTTGTCCCCTTGTTTAAGAAGGGTAGCAGGGAAAATCCTGGTAATTATAGACCAGTGAGCCTGAAGTCAGTGGGAGGGAAGCTGCTGGAGAAGTACTGAGGGATAGGATGTCTTCCCATTTGGAAGAAAATGAGCTTATCAGTGATAGGCAACATGGTTTTGTGCAGGGAAGGTCATGTCTTACCAACTTAATAGAATTCTTTGAGGAAGTGACAAAGTTGATTGATGAGGGAAGGGCTGTAGATGTCATATACATGGACTTCAGTAAGGCGTTTGATAAGGTTCCCCATGGTAGGCTGATGGAGAAAGTGAAGTCGCATGGGGTCCAGGGTGTCAAATCTTTTCTGCACCATTTCTAATGCCTTCACTTCCTCCCTAAAATATGGTGCCCAGAATTGGACACAATACTCCAGTTGAAGCCAAACCAGTGTTTTATACAGGTTCACCATAGATGCCTGGGTTTTGTACGCTATGCTACTATTTATAAAGTCCAGGATCCCGTATGCCTTTTTAACCACTTTCTCAACCTGCCCTGCCAATGTTTGTGAATAGAGTGCCAATCAAGTGGGCTGCTTTGTCCTGGATGGTGTCGAGCTTGTTGAGTGTTGTTTTAACTGCACCCATCCAGGTAAGTGGAAAGTATTCCACCACCACTCCTTGTGCCTTGTAGATGGTGGACAGGCTTTGGGGAGTCAGGAGATGAGTTACTCCCTGCAGGATTCCTAGTCTCTGACCTGCTCTTGTAGCCACAGTATTTATATGGCTACTGCAGTTCAATTTCTGGTAAATGGTATCCTCCAGGATGTTGATAGTGGGGGATTCAGTGATCGTAATGCCATTGAATGTCAAGGGGAGATGGTTAGATTCTCTCTTGTTGGAGGTGGTCATTGCCTGGCACTTGTGTGGTACAAATGTTACTTGCCACTTATCAGCCCAAGCCTGGATATTTGTTCAGTCCAGGTTTGCTGCATTACTACAAGGACTGCTTCAGTATCTGAGGAGTCGCGAATGGTGCTGAACATTGTGCAATCATCGGTGAACATCCCCACTTCTGACTTTATGATTTAAGGAAGGAGGGCCGAGATGGATCATCAACTCAGCACTTCTGGCTGAAGATTTGTGCACATCTACCCTCAGGTCCATCTGCTGCTGTACCCCTTTAGAATTGTGTCCTTTATTTGATATTGCCTCTCCACGTTCTTCCTACCAAAATGTATCATTTCACACTTCTCCGCATTAAATTTCATCTACCACATGTCCTCCCATTCCACCAACCTATATCCTCTTGAAGTCTAAAACTATTCTCCTCACAGTTCACAATACTTTCAACTTTTACAAATTTTGAAATTGTGTCCTGCACATCCAAGTCTAAGTCCTTAATATATATCAAGAAAAGCTGTGGTCCTAATAATGACCCCTGGGGAACCCCACTGTGTTGTTGTATGATCGCTTTAAGAGTGATGTCCTTTCAAGGACCCAGTAAGCTAATGAGCTAAGTACCAGGATGTAGCCATGCGACTAGAAGCCATCTTCATTCCGCACTGTAACACCCTGGACAAAAGTTCTGTATATAGTTTGCTGTGCGTTGTATATATAATCTAGCTGTTAATAAACCTTCTAGAGACCATCAAGCAACTGGAATCCACGTACCTCATTGTGTTGCTTAAGATAACACAAAGAAACACATGATATGGTGGCAGCAGTAGTGAAAAGACAAGATATAAGCTTGAAGACCATGGAAAAAACAGCAAACAGGATTTAAAGGCAGCACAGAAAACAGAAGAGAAAATCTGAAACAACAAGCGAAGAAACTTTAAAACCATTTCCTAAAAACAGTGAAAGAAAGCTACATCCCTGAGAAGGCTGAGAAAAGCTCCATAGGAAAGAAGCAAGAATGAAAAGCAAGTGATTGGGGGAGTCATTGTGCTGACGATCAAGAAATTCCATTAAAAAAAGCAGTCTTTGAAGAATTAAAAAAAATTATTTTCTGAAAGCTCCATGTGAGCGAGAGAAAAAAAAGGGGAAACCTTGAAAAGTGCACAAACTGGAAAAAAAAGTCCCTAGTAAAAAAATGTATGCCAAACTCTCAAACCTCCATTAAAGCAGTCAAGCTGAAAAAAAATCATTACACCAGTCAAGTGTGAAGAAGATAAATAAACTAAAGAAAAAAAGCAAAAGGGAAAACCCTTGAACTGCCTATCAAACAACTGTGTAAACATACAAGCAAAGTGCTGAAAGAGGAAAAACAGAGAACACTGTCAAGCACCTGTAACAGTCCATCAAAGCAGCTAGCCTGGAAAAAAGAATTTCTTAAATGGGGAACAGTGCAAAGTTAATAGAACAAGTTTTAACACAAGATTTAAGCCACAAATAAGAAAGTCATAATATGTACATTGCTGAAGGCACACCCAGAGCTAAACAAAGTTAAATATCAAGCAGAAAGCAAAGGAACAGCAGAAGGATGGATATCAAATTTCCCAGCACAAACTGGAAGGCCATTGATATCCTATCCGAGTTAATTTTCTTTAAACAAAGAATGTAGTTATGATTCATAGACCATGTGGTTGCAGAATCAGAGAAGCTGGCAGTTGGAAATGAGGGGTTATACAGAATCAATATGTCTGGCTAATATGAAGAGGACCAGAAAGATCCCGCAGAGATATGGAAAGTGCTGGAAAATTAGCTTCGAGTAAGAGTGAGTTTTAGAATTCATCACCTGGAATTGATGTCCTACAGGCAACAGCCACAGGAATCAATAGATCAATTTGTTAGTAGATGCCATAGTAAGGGCAATGAATGTGATTTTTCAGAAACTAAGCTGTCAGAGCAAATAATGGGAGCTGGTGATTGTCTCAACACCGATTGAAGCGTTTTGAAAAGATCTCTTGGAGAAAAAGAAAGGTCACAGCATTAATGCGCTGCCAGAATATGACAGGAAATATGAAGCCATTGTAGCTGGTCAACAGCATCTGCAAGCACCAGGTGTAGCTGATGATAACAGCACGTTAATCAAGTCACAAAAAGCAAGGAAGCTGTGTACTATGTGTGGCTTGGCCCACTCACTGTGAAGTTGTCCTGCATTTCAAGATCTGTGCAAGGTGTGCAGTGCAAAAGGACACTGGGCCCACCTATGCAAGAAATCTGGCTCCAAATATTCAAGACACAAACAAACAGAAGACAGCCGCAGCAGCATGGCAACAGCAGCAAGGAGAGCACTCGAGACCTGCGTAAATGTAAGCCAATACAGTGAAATAGACCTGAGATAAGATTTAGAGTGGAGTGATCCTCAGCCAGAAGAAAAGCAGGCATTTCACATTGTGAGCCTGACACTCTGGGCTGAAATTTACTAGCCCTCCGGGGTCGGGATCCTGTGCCAGTCCCAGCTGCTGCTGCTGTTCACTGAACTGGCTCAGATGGAGGGGTGGCTTCTTGGAGACAATGGATACCCCTTGCAGACATGGTTCCTGACATCAGTGAGAGACCCCACCACTGCTGCAGAGGAGAGATACAATGCTACCCAAGGAGCTACAAGAGCTACCACTGAGCAGGCGATTGGCATGCTGAAAATGTACTTCCACTGCCTGGATAGATCGGGTGGTCCCCTTTACTACGAGCCACAAAGGGCAGCTTCTTTTTTTGCTGCTCGCTGTGCTCTGCACAACTATGCACCCAATAGGGGGCAGGCTTGACATGATGAGGAGAGATGTCATCAGGATTCTTCCTCGGACTATGAGGACGCTGAGGACCTACAACAGGAAAGGAGCATGGGAGGGCAGAGGGCACCCAGGCTCCACTTGCAGGGTGAGCAACGAGTTAGGGATGCACGGCAGTGGCTTATCAGACAAAGGCTCTCTGCTCCATAGGAACTGACACGAGCCCTGCAAGCCACACAGCACCCTCGCTCACCTGCTGTACACCAGTCCACATCTGCAACATTTTAGTCTAAACCATTAGAGGTAGCAGCAGACTGAGCCATTGTCCATGTCGCTGCATCTGTGGAGACGCACATGAGTAATGGTGCCATGGCAATGATGTTATTACATACATTGGCATTCCTGAAAGGCCAACGATGAAAAGGGATGAGACATTAGCAGTAAATGCTGGCACACTTCATTCACATAGTTAAAAAGGACACAAAAGTTGGTGAAGAACATTTAGTGAAAAACGTATTTACATTGCAGTGACACCCGTGCATTCCCATTTGTGTCAGTGTGTTCTCTTTCAATGCTTTTGAGTGCCCTTTCTCGGTGCATCCTCAGCACCAGCAGCCTGACTAGAGGAATGCTGCTGATCTGATTGTGCTTTGCCTGTGGATGACTCCGGCAGTCGTCCTCTGCGTGCATGAGGTCTGGAGGGCCCTGGCTGGCTGGGGTAATCCTGCGTCATCATAGAACTCTCCTCAGCTGTCACAGCTGCTGGAGCTTGACTCACGGGTAGAGGGGCAGAGGGGCCAGCATCCACATTGGAATTACCTTGAGGGGGGTTCCCCAGATATGGCATTCTGGCTCACCTCCTCCATCTCAGGGTTCAAATCAACCCCTCTGCTCTTCTGGGAACAACCAGGGACAGGGAACATCTCCATGCCCCTGGTCACTCTCTTGCCTAGCCACTGCTGAATGGATGTCATGACAGCAGCAAGGGATTTCAAGTCAGTGCATATTAATTGATTCTGGCTCACCAAGAGGGCCACCACCTCAATGGATGCTTCTGGTGCTCATATGCCTGAGACATAGCAGCTGTCATGGCCTGGATGGACACCCTACCATCTGCTCAAGGCTGCACATGGCCTGTGACATCTCTGCCTGCTGTTGCCAGTACCTCTGCATCAGCTCCAGCATGCCCTGTGCTGCTGACGGCAGAGGGTCATCAGTATTCTGGGTCTCAGCATGGGCCTGGCCACTCACGGTCCTCCGACTGTCAAGAGCCTCAGCTGTGTCAGCCTTAGTCAGCTGCTCGGGCGCATATGCAGTGCTCTCAACAGATTGTGATCCACACTCTAAGGCCTTATGGATACCCACCGGGGTGACTGTAACTGCGCTGATGCAAGGTGTGTTAGTGTCATGGGATGCTGCTTCCTCAGAGGCTGGCTCTTCCTCCTAGGTGTGGGAGGTCATCTGCGCAGCCAGGGTCGGCTCTGTGCTTTCACCTGGAAGACACAATGGGACGAGGACATTGTCAGTCTTGATGTAGCACATTTCACAATTACAACAGCACTGCATCACAGAATTGAAATTCCACATCAATCATTGTTCATATCAATTGGAAGTTTGTTCGCCATGGACCCCGATGTCTAGTTGACCAAATGAGTGCGGCATCTGGCTTGCTGATAAATCTAGGACCTCCTCCACAGCGTCTGTGAGCATTTGGATGTCTGCTGGACCTCCACCAGTACAGGTAACCTCCCTGGAATTGTGGGCCCTCTTCACCTGGAGGAGCAAGAAGGCAGATATTACAGATGGCATTTCAATAGCACAACACATGTCAAAAGATGGGTGCTGGCCACAAAGGTGGGGGATGCTTGGTGCGCATTACTGAGTGAGCCTATCATGTAGGTGCCATTTTTTGAACACCAGACAAGGGTAAGTTCTGTTCTACATTGCACATTCATGACCCTTCTTTCCTCCCTGTCCAACGTCCCTTTCTTCGGTATGGCAGTGTCACACATGTGCCACACTGTGTGGGTACACCCAGTTTGAATGGAGCCCTGATATGAATTGGCACTTACTCTTGCAGTTCTTAGCAAATGTTCATCCTTTTCCAGCACTGTACTCAGTTGCAGTGGATGACCCCACGGCTACTGACCTCCTCTGCCACCTCCAGCCAGGCTGCCTTGGTCAGGCGAAAGGGCCTCTTCCTGCCATTGCTGGGGAAGAGGACCTCCCACCTTGCCCGCACAGCCTGGACAAGAGCGGTCAGGGAGGCATCACTGAACTGTGGTGCCACCCTGGCTTGCCCGACTGTCTTCATTCAGGTAAGTTTTTCTTTTCACTGATGGATCGATCTCTGCAGTTCAACTGCTGATTGCTTCTGTCTCCTATGTAGGTGCAGGCATAGCTGGTGCTGGCTGCCATTTAAATAGGGCCCAGCACATGATAATCAGCTGTACCGACATACATCACGGCACTTGAAGTCCGCCCCCCCCACCCCATGTAATACAGGGTGGAAGGGACGAGGGTGGAGGGCACACATTACTGCTATATTACTATATTAACAAAGTAATTCTTGACAACGCAGCCGGCGGGGACGTCATCCAACTGTGCACACGCGCAAACGGGTTCCAGCTCTCTGCGCGTGCACTGCGTTCCGCGTTGCCAGGACCAGTTGGCGCATGCGCGGATGACGTCATCACATAAATTGCCAGGACAGGTACACGCATGCTCTGATGACGTTATTGCGTAACACAGGAGAGAGAGGAAGCGGGGAGAGATCGGGGTGTTGGGAAGAGAGAGCAGGGTGTGGCGGGAGAGCGGGGGAGGGAGCAGCCAAAGACCTTGGTGGCGGCAGGTCTCCTCCTGCCCACCCGCCCGCTCTCTCAGGCAATTCCCCCCTTCCCCTCGATCTCTCTGGTCATTCCCCCTGCCCGCTCTCTCCGGCCATTCCCCCGCCCACTCTCTCCGGCCATTCCCCCCCCCCCCACCTGCTCTCTCCGGCCATTCCCCTGCACCCCCACTCCCCGCCCACTCCCTCCGGCCATTCCTCTGCCAGCCAATCTCTCCAGCCATGTGTTTACATTGCCTTTGTGTAATTATTTGAGCAGTGCCATCTTTATTCCTGGCAGCTGCCTGAACGTCGCTAACTGTGACGTTTTAGTTGAACAGGCTGTATTTGCACATGTGCCAGTGCAGCGCCACCTAGTGGCTGCGTTGTCAGCAAATGCAGCCCTATTTTAATGAGCTCCCAGGCATAATATAGCAGGGGCTCAGCGGCAGCTGATGTGCGCAGGCATGCCACCGAGATCTAGCATGCCACTGCGATGTGCGGCGCACTCATAAAATTCACTCCTTTGTGTTGATGAAATCAACAACTGGAAGCTTTTTCTACTATTAATATCATGTGCCCAAAGAACGCTGGCAAACACACACTCTGGACTATGATTGACAGGGGAGCTCATGCTAATATTCTACCAGTCCGAATCCTGAAGGGTATGGACAGGGGTAGTTAGAAATTAATGAGACAACCGAGAACTGCAAAGTTAACTGCATCCCTTGAGTGGCACACTAATGATGCAATGCAGCTGTGGCAAGTCGGCATGGAAACCACAAATATTTTACCTGGTAGACACAAGCGGACCAGCAGTGGCAGGACTACCAGCGTGTAAGGACCTCAACATCGTGACTTTCCACGAGGTCACCAAGGTACCCATTATGACAGAAGAGAGCAAGGGGACCCGCGTTGAATCAGTCCAGGATTTACAACAAATGTACATGGACAAGTTCGACTAATAGGGGATTTCAAAGGTGATGCCATACTGCACCTCAGAGAGGATGCAATTCCATCAATCGACCCTCCCCGAAAGTTCAGCGTGCATGTACAAGAAAAGTTTATACACGTGTTGGATGACATGGAATGTCAAAGAGTCATAGTCATATACAGCACGGAAACAGGCCCTTCAGCCCACCGAGTCTGTGCCGATCATCAACCACCCATTTATATTAATCCTACATTAATCCCATATTCCCGACCACATCCAATCCTACATTAATCCCATATTCCTTACCATTCTCCTACTTACACTAGGGGCAATTTACAATGGCGAATTTACCTATCAACCTGCAAGTCTTTGGCTGTGGGAGGAAACCGGAGCACCCAACAGAAACCCACGCGGTCACAGGGAGAACTTGCAAACTCCACACAGGCAGTACCCAGAACTGAACCCGAGTCGCTGGAACTATGAGGCTGCGGTGCTAACCACTGCACCACTCTAACGTAACAGCATTATCCATCTTGTGCATCATCACACAGACTGGTGCGGCTCAATTACGTGCATTCTGAAGAAGGATAGAGGAATCTATATCCAAGGCATTTAAAGAGATGCTCCCACAAGATTCCAACACTAGAGGAATTGAATACCAATTTCACAGGAGCAAAATTCTTCTCCAAGTTGGATGCTAAACATGGATATTGGTCGGTACACCTAGCTAAGGAATCTCAGGAAGTCACCGCCTTCAGGACACCATTTGGAAGATATTGCTTCCAGAGACTACCCTTCGGCTTATCTGTCAGTCAAGATCTGTTTCAGCAGCATGTGGACAGAGATTATAGAAAACGTGCCTGGATGTATATGGATTGCTGATGATATCGTGGTTAATGGGAAAAACCAAAGAAGAGCATGATCGAAATCTTCACTCACTAATGGCAGTAGCTCATCTCAAAGGGCTTATTTTTAATAGCAAGAAATGTTAAGTGAGTGTAAGTCAGATCAATTACTTTGGCTCCATCTATTCAGGTTGCGGAATCCGCCCTGACCCAGGCAAGTTCGAAGATGTAAGTCATATGCCTACTCCACAAGACAAAGAAGATCTACAGAGGTGTTTTGGATTTTTCAACTTCTTGGTACCATACGTTCCAAATTCTTTTGACAAATCATCATCACTGAGAGAACTCTTAAAGAAAGACGTACAACTTGTATGGCAGGAGGACCATCAGCATATGTTTGAGTCTCTCAAACAAGCATTGTCAGCAGAAACCTGTACCCTGCAGTACTATGATCCAAGGAAGAAGACAATTCTAGAAGTCGACACCTCAGAGAAAGGACTAGGAGAGTGCATCCTGCAGGATGGCAAACCAATTGCATTCAGATCCAAATGTTTATCCTCAGCACACTCCAATTACTCAAACATGAAGCGTGCAATACTTACTCTGGTGTTTGGAATCATTACATTCCACACCGACCTGTTCGGTAAGCAGTTCACCGTGGAAACCGACCACACACCACTGGAGATGATCTGGCGCAAACCATTGACAAATGCACCATCTCGACTACAGCGACTTTTAGTGCAAGTACAGGGGAATGACTTTGATGTCTGCTATACACCAGGTACCAAAATGGTCACCTCAGATATGCTGAGCAGATTGCCAAATCCGAGCAAGAATGAAGAAGGCCCACTGGATCTACAAGTAGACAGCATGGACATTGAGGTGGAAGATGTGCTGAAAATCTATTTCCTGCATTTTGGTCAGCACAAATGTGACCAACTACAATCAAAAACAGCCAATGATCCACAACTGATGGCATTGTGGAGAGTCATTATAGAAGGATGGCCTCATATGGTAAAAGAGGTGCCAGAAACCCTCAGGTGCTTTTGGCGTGATAGAAACGAACTCGGTATCTCAAGAGGCGCAACCTTCAAAGGAAAACAAGTGATTGTGCCCAAACTCTCTGACAGGACATCTTGTCACAACTTCACCAAGGTCATATGGGTATAGAGCGAATGACATAACTGGCACAAGACACTGTTTATTGGCCAAGGATCAACAGTGACATCGAAAAGTTAATGAGAATGTGCGAGGAATGCCAGAGTCACCAGCCACAACAATGTAAAGAACCTCTACACCCTCATGAGATTTCATCAATCCTTTGGTCCAAAATCGCCACTGATCTATTTACTGTGAATGGAGATGACTTTATTTTAATCACCGATTATTTTTCCAAATTTCCAAATGTCAGACAGGTAAAAGACACTTCAAGTGCAGTTGTCGCAGACACATTGACTGCCATATTCATTCTGTTCAGTGCACCTGAAGAAATTATCTCTGACAATGGGCCACATTATATGGGCATGCCTTTCAGGGATATGTGTACCAAATGGGGCGTAAGCCATGTGAAGTCCTCACCACACTACCCTGGATCTAACAGTCTTGCTGAGCAAATGGTTCGCACAGCTAAATCGTTTATCCTGAAGTGTAGGATACCAAAACAAGTTTTTACACGTGTTACACCTCAGATCACATGGGCTTACCGTCACCAGAAGAGATCATGTGTGGCAGACAAGTGAGGACGATCCTGCCAAACCATCATCTGTCCAAATTCTCCGAGATACAGGAGACACTGCTCGACAACCAAGGGAGAATGAAGATGGTGCATGACTGACATGCAGGGGCAGAACTACCTCAAGTACACGTAGGACAGAAGGTCAGGGTCATACACCCCCAATGAGAACATGGTTACCCGCAAAGGTATCCAAAGCATGCAGTGAGCTTAGGTCCTATGAGGTTACAACATCTAACAGAGCAGCGTTAAAGAGGAACCGAAGCCAATTAAGAAAAATGTGCAATACTCCAATTGCGCACAGCAAACTCGAAAGAAAGCGGACTCCGAAGATGAGGGTGACTTGAAACAACAGGACAACAACCAACACATTGACAACACGAATGCAAGCCAAAAACTGCCAAGGGTGAAAACTACATCCCCAGATGGTTATATCATAACAAGATCTGGAAAAGTTGTCAAACCACCAAAACGATATATGGACTCTTAAGCTTCTGCACTCGTAAATTTCACAGTTCCTATCTTTATACTTGTAAATTTTATAATCTCTCTCCCTGTAACTAATTTTGATATTATCCAATTTTATGTGTTTTTATTTGTACCTGTGAGACTTATCTTTGTAAAGAAAGAAGATGTTGTATGATCATTTTAAGAGTGATGTCCTTTTACAAGCTCAGTATGCTAATGAGCCAAGTGCCAGGATGTAGTCATGTGACTAGAAGCCATCTACAATCTGCACTGTAACACCCTGGACAAAGGTTCTGTATATACTTTTCTCTATATTGTATATACTAGTCTAGCTGGAAATAAACCTTCTAGAAATCTTCAATGAACTGAAATCCACATACCTTATTGTGTTTCTTAAGATAACACTAAGAAACTCATGACATCTATAACTTCCTGGAATGGAACAGGTTGACAAAAAGAGAAACTGCTTCAAGCCCTGGAAGAAGATGACCCCAGCCAATAGTTTGCTTCAGCGAGTATGTGAGCACATGGCAGGCAGCAACAGTGTAGTATATCATGCAAAAGATTTAGATTTGTATAATGTCTTTCACAACCTTAGGATGTCCCAAACTGCTTTACAGGTAATGAAATACTTTTCAAAGTGAAGTCACTGTTGTCATGTAGGGAAATGCAGCAGCTAGTTTTCACACATCAAGTCCCACAAACAGCAATAAGATAATCAAATTATAAAGCAGCACATATCAATTCTTCGGTCTTGCTATTTGCTCCCAAATTGACAGTTGGAAAAATTGCCATCTCATGAATCAGGTGCATGAGGTCAACCACCTGATTTTCTGAAACCTGCCCACTGCTTGTGATGCCCTGCCAACGACACAGGAATATGAAGTTCTTCAAATATATCATGAATGCACAAACACAAACACATAAACACACACACACTCATAGAGGCTGTATTAATACCTAACCATAACCAGATACAGCAAACTAGGTATTCAGGTTTCTAACCAATGAGATCTGTAAACTCCAGGCTTGTCCAAGGAAAGCGAATACAGTTCCACATTTAATAACCTGCAAAAAATCCTAGTTAACTTCATTCATAGCGTCATCACTGTAGGCAGGACCTTCAAAGGCTTGATACAGTAAATATTAAGAATCCAATCATCTTATTGGATTCAATAGAGGAAAAAAAGGCAACTCCTTTATTTAGCTCTAATTCAAAAATAATTTGAATGCACCCATCATTGGGCAGGCTGAAGGTAGATGATGAGTTATTATTATAGCTGTTCAGGATCAGGTTAGGAAATGTAACTCCCAGGACACTAGTGCATTGACAATTGTCGACCTACATGATCCCAGTGACATTTACCTGCATTTTCCTTGGAGGACCTCATTAAGTACATTGCATGGAATTGGAGCAAGAATCCTGCTCCTAGCTTGGTCTCTCCTGCTGGGAGGACAAAATCATGCCTAGCTGTAGCAGTTAAAATGGTCAGAAACATAGCAGGCAGATAAGAATAAATGGTAAGAGAGAAAAAAAAGACAGCTATATTTAACATCCAAAGGCTAAAAAGCAATGGTAGAAGGAGGAGCACCATTTGCAGTGTCTGCAGTGACTAAGGTGAAAACATTTTTCCTCATTTTTGGTTGAGGTCAGGTTGGAAGATATAAAGGCAAGATAATGAAGGCTTTTTGTCACCCAGAGAATCGTGCCCCAGAAACAAAATATGCAGGCAGTCTGGAAGTAAGTTGCTCAGGTGGTCAATACCAACTTTACCAAACTCATGAATGGTGGTTCAGTGCTACCAATGTTTAACTGACCTCACCAAATTGGTCAAGGTAAATGAAGGCACAAGTGATTATGCAAGTGCTGAGATATTGATGGAAGTAAAACGCACCTCCAAGACTATATAATGTTAAAGTAATCAGTCTGACTGTTAGTAAGCAGAACTGACTCCCACCAGCCCCTTCATAGGTACACCTCCTCTCTAACCCAGTGCCAATACTGCATATCCTGCAATATTTAAGTGAGAAATAAAGAGACTGTTGCAGTGTCAGCACCTGATAGCATTTTCACAAGGAAATGTCTGCAGACAGCTGGGTGAAGATTGGCTAGTAAATTGCTTGATTCTTCTCCTGTTCCATCTGCTGCTGCTGTTGTTGCTGCTCCTGTTCCACGGTCTGTCCCTCCATCCAAAACAATGAATCTAGAAAGCAACTCATTATGACCTGTGAGCGATTATTTAGGATGAGTAAGATAATACAGATCAGAGAGAAACCATCTCCGAGCTTAAAAATCCCTCAGAAATCCAAAAGGCACAATTGCACACAAATCCCTATGATCTGCGTCAACACAGCAGATTGCCCTTTAAATATTGTGTCCAGTCGCCCTCTCACTAGGTTTTATTCAGCTGGTTAGATAGTTTATTCCGTTAAAATGGTGTCAGGGTCCTAATGACATCATAGGACTCCAATTTTTGTGTATTCCAGCAGCTTCTCCACCATCTAAGAAAACTGCAGGGTTAAAGAGACTGTGTGTGGAAGTCTAGTGGGAATGGGACATAAGAGTTTTCAGAAGGGATTTGAAGTATACCACCACTCCATTCCTACCAGGAGGTCTGAGTTAAAAATTGCCCTCTTAATAAAAGCAGAGAGGGGTTATTTTCTAATTTGGAAATGCTCAAAAAATTATATGCATCATACATCAGACTTTCTGATATGCACTTTTGGCAGACAATGCTCTGCCAAGAGTACAGAGCCAGAAATATATATATACATATGCATTTGGTTAGCGTGTCCTCACACACATGGAAATAATTTTAATAATGGCCTTCAGTAAATGGCAGCGGGCAGTTGAATGGGTCTTTTAACTGATGATGGCATAGACATGGAGCAATAACCAGTGCAAAAGAATGATTTTAAAAAAAATACCCAAGTTAAATGAAATTATGAAACAAATACTGTCTTGTCTTTTCAACAGTAAACAGAAACCTACTGGTCTGAGGGCAACAAAGTGACTAAGATTATAATGCCTGAAGCTGGTGACTTTCTTCGTAAATGTACAACTGACAGACCAGTCTCCAGCAATACATCATCTAGGTGTAAACTCTGCACTCATCTAATGCATACAGCTATCTCAAAACTGTAATGATCTAATGTTCACAAATATATTCAGCTGCTTATACTGTGTCATGAACGGAGCAGGGACATCAAATTTGGTGACTAATTAGCAGTAAATGGGACATCAATAGAACACAGAACATGAATTACAAATCATTGTATTTTATTCATTATTATTAGATAATCGTTGTTGTAGAATAAGATTCCTTGTAATGGGTGCCTGCTGCAATGGCATATTGAACTAAAATCAACCTGCTCCATAAAGATGCCTCAAGAAATGAAGATTAACCCTAAGTCACTACATTTATTTGTATTTCTCCTTGACAGCTGGCTGTGTTTCTGCTGACTGCTGATGAAAGTCTTTGTTTCCCTCCCTTTATTAATGCAGACTGATTGGATCTATTACCAGCAAATGCATTTTCCAATTCAGCCATGCCAGTAATAGTGTTTGCTAAACTTAACAGTCACCGAAATGCAAGTCCATAAGTACAGATTTCTATCTGAATGAACTTGACAAAGAAGAAAAATGGGGTTCATCATGCTTTGACTGTCAGCTTCCTTTGTTCACTGGATAAGGTCAGTTTAGGTCTTGGTGTGCCATCATTTATGTGTAAATTTTATCACTGCTCACTAAAAATAACACATCAAATTCTATAATGCCATCTTTAAGAGGAACATTGTAGCCCTAAAATAGTATAGAGAGGAACAAAGGATCGTTATTGGATTTTTGTTATGAAAACTGTTAAACAGCCTGAATTATCCACCTTGGGAAAGAACGTTCAGGAGTAGTCAAGGGAATTGGTGGGGGAACAAATTTCCTCTGATTGCTGTGCGCTAGTGACATTGTAACCAGGCTTTCTTTGTTTGCAATTTCTAACAAATTGGTAAAAACATTGCAGACCATGTTGCCAGCATATTTTATGAGAGGAAATCTGTCCCATTAGCAGTTAAGAAATTATTGGAGTTAATGAGACTAGTGAGTATTAATGCAAAATTGGAAAACCATAAATTAACCTAGGATTAGAATTATACATAAAATAATAGACGTGGAAAATATATAACCACTGTGATGAAGAAAACAGAGTTTGACAAGTTTATAGTGTGGAAAAATATGTCTGCCTATCACTTTATATGTAGTGGAAGATATAGAAGGCAGATATTCGGTATAGTTCTTAGAATATGTAGTACCAGAGATATGGGGTGAAATTGAATAATGCCCAAAAACATGGGGATTGTGTATGCAATTAACCCATGGCTGTTCATAGCATTGCAGACAGCACACTGAATTTGTGCTGCCTGCTGTTTTACATGATTGTTGATGGAGCAAGCACAACTTGAGTTGTTCATTGGCTGCAAGCTTCAGCAGAGAGCCCGATGTCATGGGTGGCGAGCACTAAAAGGCAACCTACATCTCTTAAAGAAATGGTGAACTGTGACTACAAGAAGTGGTGGAAGCCCTTTGTAAACTGATTCTTTGCTGCAAATATGTTGAAGAATGGCTGAACCTACAAGAGAGTGTGCACCAAGATTTTCAGACACTTCACTGGAGGCTTTAGTGCAAGACATTGAGAGAAGGAGACATCATGTAATCATGCAGATGGGGCAGGGGGTGTGATGGAAGCTGCAGGGACCCTCGGGACCAATGCTCAGGAGGCACCAGGAAGAAGTAACAGTGGATGTCAATGCCAGGATTATAGCTCCAAGAGCATGGCCAAGTGACCTCTTTCTGTGCCGTAAACTTTCTATGATTCTATGAATGCAGTGCAGGAACAAGTTAAATGAGTTCAATATTCAAACAATCTATCCTACCAACTTCACCACTAGCCTCATCTATTATTCAGTTCACTCCCATCACCCAACTAACAATAAACTCTACCAATCAGTACTCAACCCTTCCATTCATATGTTTTACCACACACTGTCAAACTTAGCACTGCTACAAGCCTCACACCCACAACACACAGCCTGCACACACTGGCAGTTATTCAACCATGACAGCCACATCACTCAAATATATTGCAGGACACTCACTGACACATTTCCCTCTGTCTTTCGGGAGAAGGTGGTACATAAGAGGCAGCAGGAAAGAAATTGAGAAGGACACACATGCCTGAAGGCTGTAACCCCCATGGATGAGATAGTGCTGGCCACCATGGGAAGGTGCATCACTGAGGTCATGACCAAAAATTGGTGATGGAGTAATTGATGATGAGTGGCTCTGCCTAACTAATCCTCCTCCTAACCAGGCTGTTTGCAATCTTGGTATTGTATTTGTCCTTGAGATGAGCTTCTAACCACATATCCATATTATCACTAAGACTGTCGTCTTTCACTTCCAACTCTGTATCAACTCATGTGCTGCTGAAAAACCTTTATCCATGACTTGTTACCTCTAGATTTGACGTTTCCAACGCTCTCCTTGCCAGCCTCCCATCTTCCAGCCTATAGAAACTTGAGCTCATCCAAAACACTGCTGTCCATATCCTAATTCACACCTAATCCCATTTACCCATCATCCCTGTGCTCACTGACCTACATTGGCTTACAGTCTGGCAATGCCTCAATTTTAAAATTCTCATCCCCATTTTCAAATCTCTCCAAGGCATTGTTCCATCTGTCACTGTATACTCCTCCAGCCCAAAACTCTCCAAATTCTCTGTGCACCTCCAATTCTGGCCTCTTGCACATCCCCAATTATAGTCACTTTTCCATTGGCAGCTGTGCTTTCAGGTGCCTAAGCCCTAGGCTTTGGAATTCACTCCCCAGCCTCTCCGCCTCTATACCTCTCTCTATTTCTTTAATGTGCAACTTAAAGCCTACCTCTTTCATCAAGTATTTGGGCATGAGCCCTTATGTGGCTCAGTGTCAGTTTTTTTTTCATAACATCCTGTGAAGAACCTTGGGATGTTTTACTACATTAAAGGTGTTATAGAAATGCCACTTACTTTTTTTTTTCCACTTCTCCATCATCCAGCAGTCTCTTCTGACTCAAATTGCAAATGATATAAGCATGCACCTTGTTATGACCAACCGGTCCTGTCAAAGCCCCCAATCAAAATATACAATTCTGATTGTGGTGGGACCAACACACTGTTAATTCAATCCCATTGCTCCACAGATCGGCTAACATATCATTTAATACTTTCCAAATTAAAGAAAGACCAACCGAATTGCACTATCTATTAACCCCCGAATGAGGCTAACAAACCCAGGTGTCTTTAAATGAACAAATTAACTCTTTAATTAGAAGAACTAAATTCTTAAACAATATGAAGATATAAGCAACAGTTAAAATAGAACAAATTAGTCCTTGCAAATTTACAGTCCAATGTTGCTCGAAGTCCTCACAGAATGTTGCTCGAAGTCCTCACAGGATGTCACTTTCCTTCTCCAGCGAATTTCAATAATTATCGATTTGCAAATACTTTAAACAGAATCAATCTGACTTTAGAGTTTTTGAGGGATAAAAGATCGTCACAGTCTAACTTCCCTTTTTTAAATTTAAATTACCAGAGATCTCTGTCTTGGCTTGACTTTTTAGAATTTTGAGAGATAATAATTAAACAGACTAAATTTCTATTCCTTCAGTTTAAATGGTTGAGAGCTCTTTCTTCAGGTGTGCTCATCACAGTTGTGTCCTCTGTGTCTGTTAGAACAAACTGTCTTCCACTAACAGCCAGTTCAAAACTGAGTTGTAACAAACGTATCGCATTAGGCTCACAGTGGCGATATCTATGGCAATGCATATGCACCCTTTGAATTACAGTCTCCAAATGCCTGTTTCTAAGGCAACGAAAATGCACCTTCCTATAACTCATAAGGCTTGCCAGCTCTTAAAGCAATACTGATCCCCTGCAAGCCTTAAAAGCAAACTGCATATTCCGGGAAAAAAAACTACAGGACCGTGACAACCTCATACTTCCTCCTCTTCCCTCATCACAGCCCAAACGTTGTCTCTTTTTCATTTCAGACACCCAAGAACTTGATCCTTCTCAGGCAGAGGAGGAAGAAGACAGTGAAGTTGAAGAGCCACCAGCTCAGAGACTGACACTGTGCATATTTTGGAGGCTAGGATAGAGGAGGGACTTGCATGTAATGAGACACTAGGCACAAAAGCCAAGGCCAGGGAAAAGGATAATGTGATGCCAGTTCATCAGAGGATGAGGACACACACTAGTTCTGCTGCAGAGAACTTGGATGTGGACTTTGATGGGCCAGGCTACAGAAAAAGGATGATAGATGTACACACCAAAATTCTTGGTGTACTAAGAAGCCTTCCATCAAGTCTGTGTACAGTGCCAAGGAACATTGAGGATTCCAGCTCCAGCTTAGCATAGGGCTCTGTGCAGAGTTTTGAGATCATCTTTTCCAACAGGGAATGGGTTTTCACCTCCATCAGCACCCCTGTGGAACCCACCATGATACAGTGTCTGAAGGCCAATAGCACAGCTTCTTTTTCACAACAAACACCTTCTATCAATGAACTGATTGCCGCATTGGAATTTCAGACTGCTGCCATTGTGACTCTGAATGCCACTATTCAAAGGGGCTTCCAGGGTATTACAGTAGTTGAGCAATCTGTTCTCCATAAATCACCAGGATTGCAAAGGCACCATCCTGGGAGAGTAGCAGTGGATTCATGGAATGGGGATTTGCTCTCAAGGTGAGAGCATTCCTGCTCTCACTGTGCCTGTGTCCTTGCTGTTGCCTGTCAGCCAGCCTGCCAGCCTGCTGCAGCCCAACTGGATGATGCAGTCGGAAGCCGAGCTCACTAAGCCCAGAGCTGCTTGAAGTCATCCTCCAAGGACACCTGCAGTCTCCTCAATTGAAAGTCAGCAGCCACTGGAGAAGCACCTTGTAGAAGCACTAGGAAAGGTAAAGGCACATGGAAGACAGGCATTCAGGTAATACATAAGGCTGATTAAATAATACATGCAAAATGAGACCAATAAATAAACTTAGAAAATAGTGTTTGAAATTGAATTTGCTTGTTGTTTTTATTTGTGATGTTAGAAAGAGAATGGTATAATCATCAGTGACAGAGGAAAGGTAAGGAGTGATGGCGAAAGGGGAGGTGTAATTAAGAGTTGGGTTCCTTTCTGTTGTTGAATTTGGCTGAGTTCAGATGAGGAGCACACAAGGCAATATGAATGCAATCCATAGCACCCTACACCATTGGAAAGCCTTCAATCCATGCTCAGTCCTTCTGCTTGTCTCTGCCAAGAAAGAATGTGATGAATGTATTTCTTTTGATACTAAGAGCCTCAGTAATCTCATGTATACAGTAGTGCACTGCAAAATGGGAAATGTTACTTATAGTACCAGCAGCAGCCAGAAATGAGCCAAATGCATAAAAATTAAGCGCCACAGTCACCTTGATAGCCACAGTTAATGCTGTCCTTTCTTTGCTTTGCGGCTGCTGTAGCTGACAAATTTTACTCACAATCTGTTTTGTGAACCAAAGATATTTCAAGTACTGGTTCTCACGGAAATTGAGGTAAGAGAATTGCTCCCTAAAGACTCTCTGTGAATACAGGCTCCTGCTGAGAACCCTTCCCCACTCTTCCTCCTCCTCCCTCTTCTAGCAGCTTGTTATGCTCCCTCTTCATGGGCTCACTTCATTCTCCCAGTCAGAGCAAGGCCTACCAGGCCACCTATCTGTGAAGCAGTTTCTTTTCGCACAATATTTTATATGATTAAAAAAATTGCTGCAAGACCACTCCCTGTAGAGTAATCAAATTTTAGATAAGTATAGAAAACTCACAAAAAATGTGTACAATTACACCAGCAACCAGAAAAAAATAATCCAGCAACTAACCTGTAAGTACTTCATGATTCATTTAAATAGCATTGGTAGGGAATCCTTTATTCTGTTTAAATTCCAGAAAATGGCAAAGGTGGCTTCAAATTAGCATTGCATGCATACTGATTCATCATATTTATTGATGACTTACATAACCCAATAGAGAGCCATATAAGCAAGTTTGCCAATGACACTGAAATTAGTGGTATTGTAAGTAATGTAGTGGTTGCATAGAGTGGTGGTAAAAGGAGTGAATCATAATTAGAGTGCAAAAATTGCAACTTTGCTGAGAGTAGGAATTCAGAGCAGAGGGGGAAGGAGGTGTTGCTTTTTGACTTCAGTACTTGTAGTGGTTTGTGTAAGCTTGAGGCAATAAGTATTGAAAATTTGTGCCCAGTGTTTTAGTGCTCTATGCCAATCAGTGGGTAGAAAAAAAACTTATAAACTAAAAAGCTGATATAGATAATATAAATAATCCAGACTAAGATATGTCAGAGCGGGTTGTGTGTCTGGACTGCAGTATATGGGAATTTGTGAACAGCGAGACTGTCCCAAGCAAACACATCTACAGTCAATGTCTCCTTCTCAAATCTTTCCAGCTCAGAGTCATTGAGCTGTAGTGCAAGTTGGAAGCACTCTCCAGGGAGAGGGAGTTGGACATTTGGCTCCAGACTTCAGTAACACATTATAGAAAGGTACAGGTTCAGAATGAGGTTTGTGTGACCAATAGTGTGCAGAGTAAGGGGAACCCAGGTGAGATAGAAAATGAGAATCTGCAGAAACTGGTTCTCTCCAACAAGTACAATGTATTTGCTACCTGTGAGGATAAAGACTGTCAAAAGCAGAGCTAGAATATGGGCCATGGCACCTTGGAATAGGAGGCTGTCCAAAGGCTGAAGGAGGAGGAGGAGGGTAGCGTAATGTGGTACTTGTAGGGATTTAATAATTAGGGGGACAGATTGGATCCTTTGCTGGCAGGATCCAGAGTCCCACATGGTATATTGCCTCTCTGATGCCAGGATAAGGGACATCTCAAACTGGATTGAAAGGATAGATATTGAAGAAGGAGGGTCCAGTCCTTGTGATCCATGTTGGGACCAACAGCATAGGGAAGAGTAGGCAAGAGATCCTTGGATTACTAGGAGCTAAATTGAAAATAGGACTTCAAAAGTTATAATCCCTGAATTATTACCTGAGCCACATGCAAATTGGCATAAGGATAAGCAAGTTAGGGAGGTGAACATGTGACTGAAGGAGTGGTGTGGGAAAAAGGAGCTCCATTTCATGGGACCCTTCCATCAGTACTGAGACAGGAAGGAATTGTCAATATGGGCTCAAACTAAAATCTTTGCAAGAATGATAACTAGGGCAGTCACAATTTCTTTATTACATGGGGGTGGGGTGGGAGAGCTCAGGTGGAAAAGGTAGTATAAATAATAGTTCCAAAACAAACTAAAGGAAAGGAAGTCGAGTAACAGACAGATATTGTGCTTTAGGCACTAAGTTAAAAGGGGAACTAAAAGATGTGAATTAATTAAACTAGGAGAGATAAATAAATAGAAAAAAAACATCAGAGCAGAAGTACAGGTTAGGGTGTGTTGCCCAAATAAGCACCCTTTACTCAAACACACAAAGTACAAGGTGCAAATTCAACTTGGAGGGTATGACACGGCAGCCATTATGGGAACATGGCTGGAAGATGGTTGGGACTGGGAACTAAATATATCAGGTTATAATGTCTATAGGGGATTCAGGGAAAATGGTAGAGGGGAAGAATCACCTTTATGATTAAGGATGAAATAATTTCTATGATAAGAGAGAATATAATAAGAAGTAAGCAGCCAGTGGAGACTTTATGGGTCGAATAAAGAACTAGAAAAAGACTTCAGACTGTAGTGGGAGTTGTATGTAGCACCCCCCTAGTTGCAGCTGTGAAGTGATAGATTGTATAAATGCAGACAAGCATGTAGCAAAGATAGAGTGGTTTTAATGGGGGATTTTAACTTTCATATAGATTGGAATAAGCAGACTAGCACATATCAAAAAGGCAGTGATTTTCTTGAGTGCGTCTGGGATAGTTTTAACAACAATATTTCCCAGAGCCAACAAGGGGCATGTCATTAATAGATTTAGTAATGAGTAGTGTTACGAGGTTTCCATTTTTTTGTTGAAACTTAAGAATCTATATTTTAAAAACTGAAAAGAATTTCATGGATATTGAATCATCTGGAGATTGCTGAACATTGTGGGTGTTTTTTTTAAAGAAAGGTCAACAAAAGGTTGACCAGTAAACAAGTACTGAAAAGCATGTGATTTCAAGTAAGCACAGCAGGTGTGGTCTAACCTGAAGGGACACATATTTACAAGGAAATGACAGATTACAATATTTAGCTGTCACAGGATTATTGCTGAACTGTTTTTAGTTTCATTTTGAGCTCTTAAAGAAAGCTAGTTGGTTTGGCTAAAGAGGCAGTTGGAGTTTTGCTTATTGACCTGACAGGAGGACAGAAAATCCAGACCACTGTTACCTCTCTTTGAAGAATCCTTGCTCTTGAAAAGCAAATCCTGTATGAAGTTGTACAGTTGCCTCCTGTATTCTGAAGAAATCCTGAATGTTTGCAGAAACCTTGCATCTTTCAAAGAACTTTGCATCGAATGTGTGATAACTGAAACCTTTGTTGCTGCACAGCTGATGGAAGACCTATGTGAAACCTTCTGTAGTTGAATGTCTTAGAATGCCTACCCAAACAGACTGTTCATCAACATCGCCTGGAAAGATCCCTGGTGGCAGCCACCTATTCGACTTTGGGACACATCGCCAAAACAAAAGACTTCCTTCCATATCTTCTCTGAATTCTAAGTTTTTTTAATTTCTTCTATTTCTTTGTAACAACTGTAAACAAAAATCCCTCTTTTTTTTCCTGCTTCACCGTTTATGTACGTGAGTGTGTGTGAGGGCTAAGATAAAAATAAGGGGCTTTAATATTTCAATTCGCATCTATATTTACTTCGTTATTGGTTAAGACTTGGTTTATAATAAATGGATAATTTTGTTGTTTATTAAAGAAAACTGGTTGTTGTGCTTTATTCTAGGGACAAATAGAGTATCTAATTAATTGTTTTGGTAAGTGGGAAAATGTATTTATATGTTGTGACCTGTGGAGAAGTGGGACTGAATTAACAGTGCATTTCTCCTGCCTTGGTCGTAACAGGAGTGAGCCATATTTAGTTAATAGCCTAACAGTGTGTGAAAATTTATCTAATAGCAATTAGAGTATGATTGGGTTCAGCAGAGTGTTTGAATGGGAGAAACACAAAACAGCTGCGAAGATTTTAGATTTAGGTAAGGCTGACTTCAATGTGATGAGACAGAGACTGTCCACAGTAAACTGGCCAAATTCTTCATGGGTAAAATAGCAGATCAGTGAGAGGTGTGCAAAAAAGAATTTAATGTTATACAGAACCAGTTTATACCACTAAAGAATTTGACTTACTCCAAAAAAACTATGGATGACTGAAGAGATGCAAAACAATATAAAACAAAAAAGCACAAATCCTAGTGAATGGGAAAGATACAAAGAACAGCAAAGGGTGACAACGTGTAGTAAGACTTACAAAAAGGAAGTATGAACATAAACTTACAAGGCATATCAAAATCAACACGATTTAAAAAAAATTATATTAGGAAAAAGAAGATGGCCCAGGAGCAAAGTGGGCCCCTTGAAAACTGATAATGGGGATATCGTTAATGAAAATAAGGAAGTGGCAGAGATGCTGAATAATTTATTTGTGTCAGTATTTACAGTTGAGGAAGAGGTCAACATGCCAGACATCCGAAGGAAACCAGTATTGAATCAGGGACAGGGATTCATCAAAATTACCGCAAGCAAAACAACAGTAATGAAGATCAGCTAGTTTCCGTCCTTAGTTTTGGAGGAAGCAGGTGAGAATATTAAAGATGTCTAACTATAATCTTCCAAAATTCTCTCAATTCATGAACTGTCCCTTCAGATTGGAAAATTTCACATTTCGCGCCACTATTTAAGAAGGGTGAGAAAGGAAAACTAGGGTATTATACACCATTTAGCCTAACATCTGTTGTCAGGAAACTACTATAATTAAATACATGGTGACTGAACACCTTGAAAATTTTCAGCTGATTAGAGAAAGACAGCACAGATTTGTCATGCCTGAGAAACATCATTGAATGTTTTGAAGAGGTGACTAAAGTAGTGAACAAGAGACTCTCTATAGATGTTATCTATACCAATTTCCACAAGACACTGGATAAAGTCACTGATAAGGGATTGTTAGCTAAAGTTGAAGCTGATGGAATTGAAGGCAAATTATTGACCTCATTCAGAAATTGGCTGAGTGACAGAAGACAGAGAGTAAGGATAATGGACATGTACTCTAATTGACAGAATGTGACTAGTGGTATCACACAATGATCTGTACTGGGGCCTCAACTGTTTAACATATTTATTAATGACTTAGATGTACATATAGGTTGCATATCCAAATTTGCTGACAACACAATGATAGATGGCACAGTAAATAGTGCAGATGGAAGTATAAAATTACAAAAAGATATTGACAGATTAAGTGAATGGAAAAAACTGTGGCAGATAGATGTCGATGTGAGCAAATGTGAGGTTGTCCATTTAGAACTAAAAACAGATAGAACAAAGTACTTTCTAAATGGTGAAAAGCTAGAAATAGTGGAGGTCCAAAGAGACTTGGGGTCGAGGTGGACAGAGTCATAGAGTCATTTATGATGCAGAAGAAGGCAGTCAGTCCCACACCCCGGCTCGATCCCTGTAGCCCTGCAAGTCAATAAATCATGAAAATGTCATGAACAGGTACAGAAGATAATCAAAAAGGCGAATTGATGTTTGCCTTTATGAACTAGAATACAAAGGGGTAGAAGTCATGCTTCAGTTATATAAAATCCTGGTTAGACCACACCTAGAGTACTGCGAGCTGTTCTGGGAACCACACCTTAGGAAGCATACATTATCCTTTGAGGGAGTGCAGCATTGATTTACCAGAATGATACCTGGATTCCAATGGTTAAATTATGAGGAGAGATGACACAAACTAGGGTTGTATTCCTTGGAATTTAGAAGGTTAAGGGGTGATTTGATCAAAGTTTTCAAGTTATTAAGGGGAGCAGATAGTGTCAGGAGAGAGAAACTATTTCTGCTGGTTGGGGAGTCTAGGGCTAGGGTGCATTGTCTAAAAATTAGAGCCAGACCTTTCAGGAGTGAAATTAGGAAACACTTAATCACACAAAGGATGGTAGATGTTTGGAACTCTCTTCCTCAAATGGAAATTGATGATAGATCAATTGTTAATTTTAATTATGAGATTGGTAGATTTTTGTTAGGCAAAGATATTAAGGGATAAGAGGCAAAGGCAGGTGTATGGAGTTAGGTCAGAGATCAGCCATGTTCTCATTGAACAGCTGAACAGACTCGAGGGGCAACATCGATTACTCCTGTTCCTATGTAAATGGGAGCGAATATTTATAAAGAGGCATTGATAGATTATGTGATTTTGAGGCAGGTAATTGTGAGGCCATCCATTTTGGAAACAAAAATGATAGAGTATTAATTATAGGTGAAAAGCTAGTAACAGTGGAGTTCTAAAGAGATATGGGATCCATGTACATGGATTATTAAAATGTAGAAGTCAGGTACAAAAAGTCAAAAAGGATGATGGAGTGTTAGCATTTATAATTAGAACATAACAAGGAGAAAGATTTGCTATAGCTATACAAAGCCCTGGTTAGACCTCGTGTGAAGTATTGTATACAGTTCCAGGCTCTGTGCCTTAGAAATGATGTACTGACCTAAGAAGGAGTGCAATGAAAATTCACCAACATTTTACCAGGTCTCCAAGGGTTAGATTATGAGGAGACATTGCACAAAATAGGCTTGTGTTCCCTGGAATATTAAAGGTTATGGGGTGTATCATGCAGGCCCCCACCTGCCAAGCATTCAACATAATAATTTTGCCACAAGGACATTAAATTTCAAACTGTTGTTGAAGTGAAGAAAGGACTTGCTTTAAAAAAATGCCAGATCTTGGTTTATTAAGTTTAATAAATTTCAACTTTTCTTCTTTAAATCTAAGGAAGCCTGTTTGTGTTGGTTTCTTTGCCTTATAATTGGAAAGCAGTGAACAAGTATTCACCAAGGGGTTGTTTAAAATTAAACCCTGTTATGGAAAGACCAGGCGAAGGCTGAAAGGGAACCCTAGACCACTTTCTCACTAGCAACAAAAGAAATTTGGATGCTAGCATCCGGAATTGACCCACAGACAATAAGAGAAATTGGAAGTGGAAAGCCAAATTGTTCCCAATCAAAAAAAAGATTAATACAGGTTTTCTTGTGTGCTTGAATACTAACATGTCTGTGACTGAAGCTAGTAGTTCTCCAAGCCAGGGTGAAGTAACTTGGGATAAGCTAAAAGCACTGTATATGGAGGAGTTGAGAAAAATGGCTGAGCAGTGTGGGATCACTGTACATGGCAAGGCTAGGAAGTCTGAACTCCTAAGGCTAGTGGCCAACCATTTTTCCCTTGAATCTGAAGAAGCAGAAACAGGGTTAGAAGCAGACTCCAACAGGGTATTGTTAGCAAAAATACAATTGGAACAGAAGAAACTTGAATTTGAGGAGCGAGAGAAAGACAGAAGAGGGAGAGAGAAAGAATATTCCAGAAGGAATGCGAAGAGAGAGAGTTCAAGTGGCTTGAGTTAACTAGGGGGCGACAGAGTAACCCCAGTGAAAGCATGGCCAATCTAGAGGAGCGTAATTCAGGGCTGGGAACAAAATTGTTAAAACTAGCTCAATTAATTCCAAAATTCAATTAGGAGGATGTCGAAGAATTTTTTATATCCTTTGAGAAATTGGCAAGGCAGCTAAAATGACCAGCTGAGACCTGGCCTCTTTTACTGCAAAACAAGCTAACTGGAAAAGCCCATAAGGTTTATTCCCTGTTGCCAGATGGGAGTTCATCAAATTATGAACTGACCAAAAATGCTATCCTTGGCATATGAATTAGTACCCGAAGCCTATCGCCAAAAGTTTAGAACCCCCAAGAAGCAAGCTAATCACATGATGGAATATAGGTATAATAGGCTTAATTAAGTAGAATTTGGAAATATTTAGTGTATTATGCTTTTTGGAGTTAGGGATTGAATAAAGTCAGTTTTTAAAACTCACTAACATTCTCCTTTAAGAAGGTAGAATTAAAGAATTTCAAGGTCCCTGTTATGAACCAGAAACAAGTTGGGAATTCCAATTGTGTCTCTGTTGTCTGGGGCTTGGAAGATAAATGCACACATTGAAATATCCTGTCAGTAAGAGGTAGCAATAATTGGTTTGTGCAGACAGGTCAGCTCTGGAGGTTGCTTTTGGGTGCCATGGAAAGGGCAATTAACAATAAATGGAATGGACTAACAGGAACAAGAGGTTGAGTAAACACAATATAAAATATTTTGACCAGATAATGGCTCACAACTTCAAAAGCAAAGGAAGACCAGTAAAATATTAAGTGGAAATGGTAATTAAAGATATGGATTTAAAACACACACAGGAAGGTCACATTTAAATGTTAAAAGTCAGATAACACTTCAGAAACAATATAAACATGAGAAGTTTTGATGCAATGATTAAAAGTGTTGAATCCTCAAACAATGCTTCTGAACTAAAGGGAATTTAAGGTAAAAAGTTTAATTTTGATGGATATTCTAAGATATTTTTCTGTAACATTAGTTTTGGATTCTGTATGTCTCCTTAATTGGAAAGATATGTATTGAAGAGAGTTACCAGATGCTTATAATATCTGGAATATTTGTGACTTAGCCATAATTATTAAAAAATAGGCTATCCGAAAGATGATAATATTCTCTGTTGGTTTTCTTTCTTTGAGGGAAAGCCAGTATAATTCTTTGGACACAAATCAGTGTCAATGAAAATTTGTCTGGGTTGAACTTGATTAAAGGAGATTCATAGGGATGTACTCCTGAGTTGGTTTAGTCCCTATAATGGGTTAAAGTCATAAATCACTTCAAACTTATCTGGAGTTGGAAAGAAGTAAGCAGCTGTCTTTTTATTAGTGGCTGAGGGCTCTTAAAGTACAGCCCAGCTATGATGATCTCAGAGAAGTAATTCTGATTGAGGAATTTAAACACTCTCTTCCACTCTCCGTAAGGACCCATGTAGAGGAGCAACAGGTCCAGAGAGCCCAGCAAGCGGCCGTCCTGGCCAATGAGTTTGCTTTAATTTATAAGTCGGTTTCCCATGGGAGATCCGTTCCTAATCACCCCCACAAATCTGAAAAGGGACAAAGGATGGAAAAGTGATAAGAGCCCAAGCAGTCTTGGGAGAGAAAAGAAAGCAGGAGACACAGGTGGCCTGCCTTTAGTCAAAAAGGAAGGCGCCATGAGAAGGTGAGAGAGCTAGAGACCTGTGTGCTTCCATTGTAATAAAGTAGGTCATTTAAATGCTAACTGTTGGAAACCAAAGGGAAAGCCTGTAGTGTTAATCAGGGCACACCCACTCAGTGAAGATGGGACCCTGATGGAAAGCACAGCAGAACAAAATGTGACTTTAACTGCAGTAAGAGTCAGATCCAGGAAACTTACTACTGCAAATGCAGGAAAAGTTAATAGGATTCCTGAAGGTTATCAGCGTTCTGTGTCTGAAGGGAAAGTAACCCTACACCCCTCGAGTGGGACAGCAAGCCCATAGTGATTCTCAGGGACACAGGGGCCACTAGATCCCCTCTACTGGGAAAAGGCCTGACCTTTACCCCAGAGAGTGCAGTGGACACCAAAATAGTGGTGGATGGTATTGGAGGGCAGTCTATGCCTGTACCTGCACACTGGATGCCCCTGGAGGGTGACCTAGTTTCAGGACCGGTGACTGTAGGGATTGTCCCTAGTTTGCCTGTGGATGGGGTTGACCTGCTCCTAGTTAATGATCTGGCGGGGGTGAAGGTGGTAACCTCCCTCCAGTAGTGAAAGAAAGACTGCTGGAGGTCAGAGAGACGGGGCAGTGGCAGGAGACGGACCCCTGCAGTTTCCCTGACTGTGTAGTGGATCAGGCCATGATTAAACCAGCTTCCCCAGAGGAGACTGTATTGGCACTGCAGGCAGATGACCAGGTCTGTCTGTCTGAGACTTTCTTTGGAAAGTTAGGAGACCCAGGGAATGAATTAAATGGATTTTCCCTAGCTGAGGCTCAGCGAGCCGACCCAGTATTGCAAGAGTTAGCACAGGCTGCCCAGTCTGAAAGTGAAGCAGAGGGAGTCTCTGACTGCTATTATTTAAAGAATGAGGTACTGATGAGGAAATGGAGTTCTCCTCACAGACCTGACAGCAAGGAGTGGACAGTAGTTCACCAGTTAGTGCTGCCACAGAGGTACAGAGAGAAATATTAGGGGTCCACGAGTCTACAATGGCTTTACATGCTGGTTTACAAATGACCAAAGCCTGCATAAGACAGCAGTTTGAATGGTCAAAACTCCACAAAGATGTAGTGGAGTACTGCAGGAGTGGCCACACATGCCAGGTTGAGGGGAAACCCCAACCTACAGTGAAATCTGCACTCCTAAGTTGCACAGTGTTAGAAGGACCCTCCAGCAGAGGGCTGGTGAACTGTAAGGGACCCCCGCCAAGAACAAAAAGAGACAGGCAGCAACAAGGCTGGCAAAAGGTTAGACAGGGAAGGGGAGGGGTAACCAGGGGGGCAGGTTGGGGGAAGTCTGGGAGGAATCCTGGATAAATCCCCGACTGTGAAGACAGCCAACCCTGAAAAATGTGAAATTTTGGACTCCACACCTCCTATGTAAATGAAGACACTAGAAGCACCCCACCAGATTTGCTAACAGCATTTACAGGAACCTGCAGAGACAAGGGGAGAATTCTGGGGGGTGGAGGTCCCGTGAGGGTGGTGCCTCACCTGGTCGGTGTGCCACGGGGGAGCGCAGTAGCGTCTGCACAGATACCTGCGGACGGGAGTGTTCCGGAGAACAGCGGGGAGATTGGTGGGGATTCCTCCCCCACAGTCCGAAAAAAAGAGAACCACCCATCCCCTGAAGTCAAAAGCCTTTGCATGACTCAACAAAGCACTAAAAGAGAGTTCAGGATAGACTCACCCACTACTGACTGTCCTGGAAAAAAAAATTCCAACTCAGGGCTAATTAAACCTAACCACCTCAAAGACACCCTAGGCGGTCATGGAAATGGGCAAACTGAAGAAGAACCTCCCCAGAGAGCCACATGTTTATTCGGATGCCAAAAAAGGGGCAGTTTGGAGCAGCGCTTCTACCAAGAAAAGACAGGCTGTAATAAGTCTTAAGATTTATGAATGAACGTGAATGACTGAAAGAGAGAGACACATGCCTTTTTCTACATCTTATATTTTCTCTCTCGACCCTTTTTAATGAAATGCGCTTTTCTCGAATCGCATTTCATTCCGCTCAGTGTGGAGGTGTCATGCAGGCCTATGCCTGCCAAGATTGAGGCATGTTGATTTTGTCATGTGAACATTGATTTTGGACTGTTGCTGGAGTGAAGAAAGGACTTGTTAAAAAACAATCACCAGACAGTTGGTTAGAAAAACATTTTTGCATGTTGACAGACTGTGCTTGGAGGGACAAAGGGGATATTCTTTGCTCCACTTTAACCCACAATAGACTTTGAGCATCAGGTATTGTGTGTAAGAAGAGACATTCCAGAGTCAGCTAAGACAAGAGAGTCTACAAACAGACGTGGTCAGACCAGCTAGTCACATGACTAACCTGCTTGGCAAACTGGGTTTTTCTGAATTGTACAAAAGAGTTTGAACTGGAAAAAGGACTGCTTTTTCCTGGAGTGAGAAGATCTCACCTATCTGCTCCCATCTCTTTCTCTCAAGCCTCTGGACCTACTGAGCACACATGAACTTCAAGAGAGAAAAGTCTCATGCATCGAACAATGTTGAAGAAGAATGCTGGCCCCAACGAAAAGCAAGACCTACCTACAATCAAAGACTTTACAGTGGGCTCGAAGAACAGTAACCAAAACCATCTTCAGATATTGCCTCAAAATGTTCCACCTTATTTCTTCTGCTCTTTTCTGTCTCTATCTGCATGTGTGTATCGCGCTTGCATGCTAGCATGGGTGCATCACATATCCGTAGGCATTAACCGAATTAGAGTTTAACTTTGATAAAGTTCATCTTTTTTCTTTAAACCTAATAAAACCTGTTTGGCTAGTTTCTTTGGCTTATAATTGGAAGTTAGTGAACGACGATTCACCAAGAGGGAGCTAAAAACACGGTGTGTTTAAAATTAAACCTTGTTATATTAAGAACAGGTGAAGGCTGAGAGGGAACCCTAGACCCCTTTCTCACAGGGTCTTAAGAGTGTGTGATTTAAAAACAACAATGGTAGGTAATTGGCATTCAGGATCTTCCTTCAGACAGCATTTAAATCTGATGCAAAACATGTTTTCTACATCCTTTGAGCTTGCTGTGAGCAGGTTACAATGGCTTTCAGAGTGCACTTATCTACAACAAACTAGCTTTATGGTAATATATTGAGTAGGCCACAGATGGGCCCATTTTACGACGGCAAGAACTGCACTGTGGATGTATCTTTCCCAGCAATGGGAAATGCTGCATGGAATCAAGTTAAAGTAACATTAAAATGCTAATTGGTGGTCCACATGGCTTCCCTGAAGGCATCTGGACCACTAATTAGCAACTTGATCATCCCTACTGTTTTTAGTATTAGGCTGCTTCATCAATGGCCTTCCCTCCATTATAAAGGGAGGAGTAACGCTGTTTACTTATGATTCTCCAGTATGCATCGCCATCACCAACTTACAATAGAGCCGGACAGCATCCAATCTTGGTCTGAGAAGCAGCAGCTACATTCCAGGTAATGATCATTTCTAAAGGAACCAACCACCCACACAACTTTCAACGGGAGCACCATTGTCAAGTCCATCACCTTCAACAACCAGTGGTCACCGCTGACCAGAAACTTAGTTGGACCAGCCATATCAATAATGTGCTACAAGTGTAGGGCAGAAGCTGTTTGTTCTGTAATGAATGGCTCACCTCCTGAGTCCTTAATGGCTCTACACCATATTTAATGTTCACACAAGAGTGCAGTGAAATACCCTCCATTCATTTGAATCAGCAATCAAGAAACACCAACTGGGACAGATTAATTTATTTGATTATCACCCCTGGCCTGGCATTGAACATAATACCCAATCCCTTCATCACTGGCAAATTGTAGATGCTGTATGTACAATTTACAGGATGTATTACAGCTACTCACCAAGCTTACTTTGACAACACATCCCAACCCCGCAACCAAAAAAGGCAAGAGCAATAAGATCAGGGAAGAACCGTGACTTCGAAATCACACACCATCCTGATGTGGACATATGCTGCCATTCCTTCATTGGCAGTGGGCAAATATGCTAGAATTCTCCACCTAACACTACTGTTACAACCTCAGTGAGACCATTAACATTAAAACGTTATGCTATGAACTGTCCATGCTTATACGTTACACAGTCCTTCATGATGGTGAAATCTTTGCAGATAGAAGTCCCAACTCCTCCTAGTTGCAATGGGTTGGATCTCCCAGGCGCTTTCTAAAGTCAGTGTCCTCTTTTCCCACTTCTTCTGAGCACTTTCGACCTGAACTTCCATGAATAAGGCAATCTGTGGTGATCCTGTTGGTCTTTACCATAACTTTCAAAACAGGTTCAAGTTTTCACAGCCTTTTACCGTATCAATCTTCTAAGAGACTTCTCTCTCCTCTTTGAGGCTGCCACAATTCGCCGTCTTCCTGTCTTCCTTACAGCTTGCTTGCCTTCTGAAAATATGTTGTATTTATCTGGAATCAAAAGTCAATAGCCAATTGTCTTTTCCAATATACAAAGTCCACAAGTCTGGCGACAGCACAGCCACCAGGCTTTCCATTGGTTCCAGGTATTAACAACTGCTATTCATATTTAGATTTTAAGAACCACTGACTCCTTGTTTATGATCTGAAAGTCTGGGAGGGTGAAGCACATTGTTCTTCAGGTATTATACCCCTACCGTCTCTGCATTTCATAAAGGTCTTTGATCTGGGTTCATTGTTGTCCTGGTAATCAAGATCCCTGCCTTATCTTTAAGAAGAGTTAAGAAGGTTACCTGACATCTCTGACTTCATCTTAAACTACATTAAAAAGCACAGTTTTTAAAACATAATGATGCTACAAAATCAAGCATTCATAACTATGGGACTACTATGGGAGCAATATCAACACAACGATTGCAGTGGGTCAAAGAAGAAGTTCACCATCATCTTCTCAGAGCAACTGTAACTTTGTCAGCATCATTCACATCCCAAGAACCAATTTAAAAAGAAAATTGTGCACAGCAAAATCAACTGTTAAAAAAGTTGGTCAGAGGCCCTATTTTCTGACCTGAGTAATCCATTACTCCACATGCACAGCCTCAGAAAATCAGCCCTCTCTTGTCTCATCAGTACTCAGGAGAGGGGCAAAAAATTTAATCCAATGTAGGTGTGCTTAATATCCAGCGTTATTGAATTTAAGAACCAGATGCTTACATTTATTTTATCCCTGTTACTTTTTGAAAGGAGGTGGGCCACCACATGTTGCTTCCCCCTTAGCCTGTACTGCTCAGCATATCTTGTTCATATTGGATTGTGTTGCATGTTGTTGTAATAGTGGCTTTGCAGGATGTTCTAGAGAAAGGCTCAGGTAAATGTTAACTCAGAACTGTTTATTATTTACATTATATTATATGCACACTCCTCAAGCCACCTAAGCTAGCATCCTCTGAGCTGCTCCATATTCTTCTTTTCAAGCCTATCTCGTGTGACTGTTGAATCATCGCTCTTACATTGGGAGGGGTCTCTCTCACTATCTTCTGTATTAACCCTTTACATCCTCACCCATTTTTTGCCTGGCGATAAAAGCTCAAGTTGACTCTGCTCTGTACACAGTCTGCAACAAAATGCTAGACAAAAATGATTAGTCATAAGAACATAAGAAATAGGAGCAGTGTAGGCCATAAGGTCCCTTGAGCCTGCTACGCAACCTCAATTCCACTTTCCCACCTGATCCCCATATTCCTTGAGTCCTGTAGAGTCCAAAAAGCTATCTATCACAACATTAAATACATGGAACAACTAGGCACCCATAGCCCTCTGGGATAAAAAATTCTGAAGATTCACAATCCTTAGAATGAAGAAATTTCTCCTTATCATAGTTGAAATGGCTATTGCCTTATCTTGAGACAATGAATTTTAATGAGATCTCCTTTCATTCTTCTAAACTCCAGGCAGTATAGGCTCATTCTATTCATTGTTTTTCATAAAACAATCCTCTCCAGGATATAGATAAACTGGGAAAGTGGGCAAGGGATTGGCAAATGGAATTTAATGCAGACAAGTGCGAAGTGATGCATTTTGGGAAGTTAAACCAGGGCAGGACATATACAGTGAATGGCAGGGCCCTGGGGAGTGTTGTTGAGCAGAGAGACCTTGGGGTGCAAGTACATAGTTCCCTGAAAGTGACAACACAGGTAGACAGGGTGGTGAAGAAGGCGTATGGCATGCTTGCCTTCATCGGTCAAGGCATTGAGTACAAGGGTTGGGATGTCATGTTACAGTTGTACATAACTTTGGTTACGCCGCATTTGGAGTACTGTGTGCAGTTCTGGTCGCCGCACTACAGGAAAGATGTGATTAAGCTAAGAGAGGGTGCAGAAAAGATTCACAAGGATGTTGCCTGGTTTGGAGGGCTTGAGTTATAAAGAGAGATTGGATAGGCTGGGTCTGTTTTCCCTGGAGGGCAGGAGGCGGAGAGGGGACGTGATAGAGGTATATAAAATTATGAGAGGCATAGATAGGGTAGATAGCCAGATTCTGTTTCCCATGGTAGGGGTGACTAAAACTAGAGGGCATAGATTTAAGGTGAGAGGGAAGAGGTTTAAAGGGGATCAAAGGGGTACATTTTTCACGCAAAGATTAGTGGATATCTGGAATGAGCTGCCTGAGGAGGTGGTGGAGGCAGGAACAGTAGCAACATTTAAGAGGTATCTGGACAGGTACTTGAATGAGCAAGGCATAGAGGAATATGGAATTAATGCAGGCAGGTGGGATTAATATAGATAGGCATTATGGTCGGCATGGACGCAGTGGGCCGAAGGGCCTGTTTCTATGCTGTACAACTCTATGACTCTATGACTATGACTCATCTGATGAATCATTCTAATTAACTTTTGTTACACTCCCTCGAAGGCAAGTATATCCATCCCGAGGAATGCAGGTCAAAACTGTACATAGTAGTCCAGGTGTGGTCTCACCAATGTTCTGCAAATTGCAGCAATAGTTCCTTACTCTTGTACTCCAACCCCTTTGTAATAAACACCCAACATACCATTTGCCTTCCTAGTTGCTTGCTGTACCTGCATGTTACCTTTCTGGGTTTTGTGTATAAAGACACCCAAAACCCACCAGACACCCAATATTTACTCATCTCTCACATTGTAAAAAATATTCTACTTTTCTATTTTTCCTACCAAAGTGAATACCTCACATTTCCCCACATTATACTCTGTCTGCCATGTTCTTGCCCACTCACTTAACCGATCTATATCTCTTTGCAGACTCTTTGTGTACTTCATTGCTTCCCCATTTCCACTCTTGCCACTCACCCCTAATCCTTACTGTGATGCATTTGGCTCATAATCAACTCTACTGAATGCATTGCATTCATCGGTGGTCCACCCATGGTTTTCACTCACTCACAGGTCTGTTTTTTGTCCTCTATAGGAGAAAAGAACAGAAAATGCAAGGGTGAGGGACTAGCGTTGGGCCACCACATACAGCATCTGTTGCTTCCCCCTCAGCCTGTACTGGACATGCTGCCTCCTTTCCTGATGGCTGAGTCCGCCAATAGGTGCAGTTGGGACGGTCTTTTTCAGAGCCCTCATGGGCTCCAAAACCCAGAGGTCATCTGCCTAAAGCATTTTAGCAATCAGAGCAGGGATCTGAGCAGCCTGCCTCTACCTCTGCTGAAGCCACAGGGGAATGCCAAATGTGGAAGTAGTAGGAAGTATGAGAGAAAGCTATTGTAATTCACTAAGCATATGTGCATGGCTGTTTGACAAAATATAATGTTGTTAAGTTTCCTCTTCTTAAAACAACACACAAAATTTATTGCTTAGCACCACTTACACGTCTTTCTATTTATTGCACTCTGAGTGTCAACTTGTCCATTTTCTTGTTTCATGATGAATGTCAATACATGATGGGTGCTATTAGGTGGATGTGCATGGGAGGCTGTGTGGTAGAAGGACTATTTAGTGCAAAGGGACGGGGCTTTGGGGTTTGTGCAGATGGTGGGAGCCAGCCGGAGGATTTCATTTGTGGTGTTTTCCTGTGATAGTCAGCACTAGCTGCATCTTCACAATATTAGGGCATCCCTGGCATCCTAAGCTGCAGTGTGTGTGGCTGGTCTGGTGATGGCCACCCATCTTCATATTCCTCCTCCTCTTTCTCTTCAATTATTCTCCTCATCCAAAAATGAATAATGAATGTCGTCTTCCTCCTTGACCTCTAATCCTCTCTGCTATGCATTGTGGTGTAGGACACAGCACACCACTATTATTCTGGCTAGCTTCACTGGTGACTACTGAAGAGTGGATGCAGACCCAACTAGGCATCTGAAGCACAGCTTCAGCATCCCGATGGCTTGGTTGATGACACGCCTAATGGTCACATGGCTTTCATTGTAGCTCTCCTGTGTCTCATTGGTATGGCTCCACACAGGCATCCTGAGCCAACTTTAAAGGGGATATCCCTTGTCTCCTACCAGTAAGCCTTTAAGTCTGCTTCCTGAAATGAACAGATCTAGAAAAATGGTGGACTGCTGCAGCATGAAAGAATCGTGACAGTTCCCAGTGAAACTGGTGCAGACCTACAAGAACCTCTTGTTGTTACATAACAGCAGAACATTGATAGAATAGTATCCCTCGTGGTTGATGAAAATTTCTGGTTGCTGTGGTGACCCTCAGATTGCCACATGTGGGCAATTGGTGTCACCAGATACCTGTGGGCAATCAGCCAGGCAGATGAATGCTCATTTTGGCTATTGGCATCACAGGAGAAGTCCCAGTCCCAGTCCCAGCCTTGAAAATAATCCATCCATCAACTGCTTATACATTTATGTGCTGCAGACTGTGAGATCCTTGCTACATTTCCAGTAGTGCCCTGGAAGCAACCAGAGTCAAAAAGATTGAGGCGGTAGTGTGTGGCTGCCAGGATGAAAAGGGATCAGCTTTTCTTCGAGGAGGCTTCAGATGTTTGCAGCCCTATGACATGACAACATCAGCCTGCAGAAGTACTGCTCCTCAGAGAAGTCAAAAAACCTAAACTGCTATCTGTACATCCTGTGACATGGGTGGTGCCTCCTATGACCTCGATCGCTCTTTTGTGCTCCTCTTTGCTGTGCTCTTCCCTCATGTGCTCTTCTCTTGTGTGCTTCTCACTTGTGTTCCCCTCCCTCCAGTGCCCCTCTCGTGTGCACCTTTCTCCTGTGCAACTGCAGTTGGAGATGGTCTTCCTCTTGTGATGTACTTTTAAAAAATTAAAGTCTCTAAAGTTCTCCAATACCTGTGCGTGACAGGAACTCCCGATGAAATTTTGCCAGAGAACTGACAAAGCAACTGTAAGAACTGAACATTTACAGAGTTCATGCAATCTGAATTTGATAAACCCCCATGACGTCAAACTGAAACTCGCCTCCTTTCAGGATTGCTGGAGGAGTTAAATCCAAAGAAAAGAAAGTTCAATTATCACCTCAAATAATGTGTTCATTGCCCGCCCACCTGTGCTAATGATAGTGCCGTCTCTGGCAAGCAGGTTGCAGCCAACCAAGCCTCAGTGAAACCCAGAGTTTGGCACGTTGGAGCTGGGTTGCGTTTACGATTTTTTTCCTGCGATATTTAAATACCCAATCACTCCCAACACACATGTTCTTGGCTGTTAAAACTCACCCCCCCCAAACACCCACCGCCCCCTTATGCTGCCCATTTTGGATTTCTAATTTACAAAGCAGATGCAGCTGCTCATTATTTTGTGTTTTCTGAGAAGGGATAGTTAAGTCTTTAGTGTAAATCTACAGTGTGTCATTGCTTCTGCTTTACCGTTTACTAAATTTGTTTGGTCTAATGAAGTATTTATTGTGTGTCCTTCTGAAGGTGAGGAAGATCAGGTGAAGGTATGTGATATCAGTAATTCAAATGCAGCTAAATCAATTTGCCAAAATACAGCCACCAGCATTTTCTGCTTGATTCCTAGTCACTACAAATTATGTATATATTAGGCAACAAAGGCATATATCAGGCCATAAGGAGTAACAATTGGTCTACCTGAATGGTCTGAGATGCTGAACAAGAGAAAAATACCCACCATTTAGTTTTATAGATTCCACAATTAGCATTCCAGTTCTCCAGGATTTAATTATACCAGGAAAATGTTTCAAGTGGTAATTAACTTTCTCCATCTAAAGGCATCCATGTTTATTGGTTAGCATTAAAAATAATTTATCCTTCTTTCATCTTAAAATTTCTGATAAAAATAAAATTCCACAAGCAGATTAATGACTTGAGAAGTTTTTGGGCTTTGCTTTGCTTTTCACCATAATAAATTTGTTAATTAAAATGTTTCTCATTTTGAAATATTTAGAGTGTGATAGCAGCTGACCTCTGTCGGGACAGTAAGGGCAAACCTTGCTTTCTATCTGGGTCACAGCAAAGAATTTCTACTTTAAAAAGGATTTACTTAAAAAACACATTGTGTGTATATTATCACCTGCCCCACTGCACAAACGTACAAAGTTCCTGGTTTCTTGTCTGTGAAACAAAGCCTGTAGGTCAATGGTTTACCTATCAAAACCAATTGTACTGAATTGGTCAGTCAGTAAGCTTTATCATATTGATATGTTCTTTTTTTGCTTTACCCAATTAATTCAAACTCAATGACCTATTTAAATTGTTATTTAAATCTAAAGGACCTGATGTTTCCTCAGAGACATGTTCGGAGTGGGGTACGGTTGGGGGGATGTAGGGTGGGGGTCTAATATCCCGTGGGAAAACTCAGAAATCAGTTTAGTGTATCTGCCTGGGGCTTTTTCATGCAGCCACCTCATTATCATTTGAATTCCTTGGTTGGTGTCAATTACGTGGCAGCGGGTATGGTACGGACCTGCATTACATGAACTCAGCTCCAGTATTTAATGGGCCAATCCAAAGATGGAACTTGCAGGAGCTTAGAGTTGGAAGCAACAGAGGAAGAAAGCTCAGTATCATTCAGGAAGATCAAAGGCTGTGCTCCATTTTAATGATGCCTCACTTGGAGTGCTCCTGAGGTCTGTGAGAAGCCGGAGAGAGATATTCATCCCCAATAAAGTGAGGAAGAAACCTGCTGCTGACACAAAGAAGGCAGCTCAGGAGGTCAGTAGAAGGAGCATGGATTCAGGGCAGGAAACAAGTCAATGACCTAAGCAGGTCATGAAAGGTGAGTACAGTTGCATATTCACCCATATTCTGCATCATCCCACCTCCTCAGTCTATCTTGTCAAGCCTAATGGATCCCACTCCCCACACCCACTTACCTTGCAAAATACCCATCCTTCTCTGTCTATGCACTTCTTCACATGCCCATCTATCCATGCACCATTGGCACTCACCCTCATCCTTATGCAATTTCCATGTCTCTCCCTGATAGTTACCTTCATCTAATGTTTTCACACCAGTGAACGCAGGACTTCCTATTTTATTCACTCATAGGTCTTTTGTTTCTCCAGTTGTAGGAGAAGAAAGCACAGAACATGAGGGAAGAGAACTGGAGATGGTCCCCCATAAATCTCGCAAGTCACAACTGCAGAGGAGGAAGCACTGGAGGCCAGTTGTCTTTCAGCGTGCATTGCCATCAGAGCTGGTAAACTCCCAGCTACCTGGTGACACAATTAAATATCAATGATTCACATGTCGAACATACAGACATAGGAATTAGGAGCAGGAGTGGGCCACTTGTTCCCTCGAGCCTGCTCTGCCATTCAATAAGTTCATGGCTGAACTGATTACTCCACATTTCCACCTACCCCCGATAACCTTCCACCCCCTTGCTTATCAAGAATCTATTTACCTCTGCCTTAAAAATATTCAAAGACTCTGCTTCCATTGCCTTTTGAGGAAGAGAATTCCAAAGACTTATGATCCTCTGAGAGAAAAAAAAATTCTCCTCATCTCTGTTTTAAAATGGGTAACCCCTTATTTTTAAACAGTGACTCCTAGTTCAAGATTCTCCCACAAGGGGAAACATCCTTTCCACATCCACCCTGTCAAGACCCCTCAGGATCTTACACGTTTCAATCAAGTTGCCTCTTACTCTTCTAAATTTCTAGCCTGTCCAATCTTGCCTCGTACGACAGGCCACCCATTCCAGGTATTAGTCCAGTAAACCTTCTCTGGTAATACCTCCAACGAATTTACATCCTTCCTTAAATAAGGAGACCAGTACTGTACACAGTACTCCAGATGTGGTCTCTCCAATGCCCTGTATAACTGAAGAATAACCTCCCTACTTTTGCATTCAATTCCCCTCAGGATAAACAATAACATTCTATTAGCTTTCTTAATTACGTGCTGTACCTGCATACTAACCTTTTGCAATTCATGCACTAGGACATCCAGATCCCTCTGCATCTCAGAGCTCTGCAATCTTTCACCATTTAGATAAAATTCTTCTTTTTTATTCTTCCTGCCAAAGTGGGCAATTTCCCACTTTCCAACATTCTACTCCATTTGCCCACTCACTTAACCTATCTATATCCCTATGTAGCCTCCTTATGTCCTCTTCACAAGTTACTTTCCTACTTATCTTTGTGTCATCAGAACATTTAGCAACCATACCTTCAGTCCCTTCATCTAAGTCATTTATATAAATTGTAAAAAGTTGAGGCCCCAGCACAGATCCCAGAGGCACACCACTCGTTACATCTTGCCACCCAGAAAATGACCCATTTATGCCTACACTCTGTTTCCTGTTAGCTAACCAATCTTCTATCCATGCCAATATGTTATCCCCTACACCATGAGTTTTTATTTTCTACAATTACCTTTGATGTGGCACCTTATCAAATGCCTTCTGGAAATCTAGGTACAATACATCCACTGGTTCCCCTTTATCCACAGCACATGTAACTCCCTCAAAGAACTCCAATAAATTGGGTAAACATGATTTCCCTTTCACAAAGCCATGTTGACTCTGCCTGATTACCTTGAATTTTTTTTAATGCCCTGCTATAACATATTTTATAATAGCTTCTAACATTTGCCCGAAGACAGATGTTAAGCTAACTGGCCTGTAGTTTCCTGCTTTCTGTCTCCCTCCCTTTGTGCAGAAAAGAGTTACATTCACTATTTTCCAATCTAATAGAACCTTCCCCGAATCTAGAGAATTTTGGAAAAGTAAAACTAACGCATCAACTATCTCACTAGCCACTTCTTTTAACACCCTAGGATGATGTCCATCAGGACCCAGGGACTTGTCAGCCTGCAGCTCCAACAATTTGTTCAGTACCACTTCCCTGGCGATTGTAATTTTCTTGAGTTCCTCCCTTCTTTCCATTTCCTGACTTACAGCTAATATTGGGATGTTACTTGTATCCTCAAAAGTGGAGACCGTTTCAAAATATCTGTTCAGTTCATCTGCTATCTCCTTATTATCCATTATTAATTCCCCAGACTCACTTTTTATAGGACCAACACTCACTTTGTTAACTCTTTTCTTTTTTAAATATCTATAGAAACTCTTACTATCTGTCTTTATATTTCTAGCTAGCTTTCTCCTGTACTCTAATTTTACCTTCTTTATCAATCTTTTAGTCCTTCTTTGCTGTTTTTTATATTCTGTCCAATCTTCTGACCTGTCTCCCATCTTTGCACAATTATAGGCTTACAATATGTCAATCATGTTGATCTGGTTTCAACAGCAAGTGAAAATGATCATCATATATTTTATCGTCGAGAGGGCCTTCATGCATGCAACAGCAATCATTGGGCGTTGCCAACAAAGAATCTTCAGTGGTCCTGATTCGCTCAGAGGGTTCAACATCATAGGACTCATGCTTACCATGTACCAACTCAGATACATGCACTTTGGTGGGTCCAGTAAGAAGATAATTGGGTTTCACCCGACGACTCACAATTTTCAAGTGAGCAAGAGCAGATGTTGATGACAGAAATAGCAGTGGAGAATCCACATCGGATGGTGCAGCCCATTATGAGTTCTGCTCAGCTGGACACAGATGCTGTTGATGAAAAGGAAAATATTTGAGCAGGAGCACAGAATGTGTGATGTACTGACAGATCGTCCAAGCACACTGACCATCATTGCAGAGAGAATGGAGGCATCCGCCACAAGCATGAGTGTGTTGATGTCACAGGGCATTGCAATAATGTTCTCTTGCATGGATAGGGTAGCCGACTCCATGGAACATCAACCATGGTAATCATGACTCTATGCACACCTTGATCACAGCTGTGTAGACTCTGGATGACAGCATGTCTTCTCCTTAAATAAGATGACAGATATGAGGCTTAGCCTTACAGTGCCATGCTCATGGGACGTGGGCATCACTGGCTTGGCCAGTATTTATTGCCCATCCCTAATTGCCCTTGAGAAGGTGGTGGTGAGCCGCTGCCTTGAACCACTGCACTCCTTGTGGGGTAGGTACTCCCACAGTGCTGCTAGAAAGGGAGTTCCAGGATTTTGACCCAGCGACAGTGAAGGAACAGTTATTTAGTTCCATGTTGGGATGGTTTGTTGCTAGGGGGGGACCTGCAGGTGGTGGTGTTCCCACGCATCTGCTGCCCTTGTTCTTCGGAGTGGTAGAGGTCGTGGGTTTGGAAGGTGCTGTTGAAGGAGCCTTGGTGCATTGCTGCAGTGCACCTTGCAGATGGTACACATTGCTGCCACTGTGCATCAGTGGTGAAGGGAATGAATGTTGAAGGTAGTGGAATGGGTGCCAATCAAGTGGGCGGCTTTGTCCTGGCTGGTGTTGAAATTCTTGAATACTGTTGGAGTGGCACCCATCCAGACAAGTGGAGAGTATTCCATCACACTCCTGATGTGTGCCTTGTAAATGGTGGACAGACATTGGGGAAACAGCAGAGTGAGGTGCTCCAGGTCCATGAGATGGATGATGGTGAAAGGGGTTGTGGAAGTGAGGTCTTCACTCAAAGCAGTTCCACTTTTCACTCATTTCTCCCTGGCTCAGTCAGTACCCCACATGCTGACTCATTTCCCGAGAGATGAGTCTGCATCTGTACAGGTACAGGTGGGGTCCTCATGGACTCCAAAGCACAGAGGATGTTGGGCAGACCATTTCTTTTAATTCTCTTCATGGCATATGGGCAGCACTGGCAAGGCCAGCATTTATTGCTCATCCTGAATTTCCCTTGAGGCGGTGGTGGTCAGCTGCCTTCTTGAACGAGTGCAGACTGTGTGATGTAGGTACACCCAAAATGCTGTTTGATAGGAAGTTCCAGGATTTTGACCCAGCGGTGATGAAGGGACCACGACATATTTCCAAGTCAGGAGAGTATATGACTTGGACAGGAATTTGCAGGTGGTGGTATTCCCATGAACCTGCTGCACTGTCCTTATAGGTGGTGCAGATCACAGGCTTGGGAGGTGCTGTTGAGGAAGCCTTGGCAAGTTGTTGCAGTACAATTTGAGGTTGGTATATGCTGTAGTCACTGTGCACCAGTAGTGGAGGGGATGAATATTTAAGCTGGTGGATGGGGTGCCAATCAAGCAGGCTGCTTTGTCCTGAATGGTGTCGATATTCTTGAGTGTTGTTGGAGCTGTACTCATCCAGGCAAGTAGAGAGTATTCCATCACACTCCTGACTTGCGCCTTGCAGATAGTAGAAAGGCTTTGAGGAATCAGGAGATGAGTCGCTTGCCACAGAATTCCCAGCCTCTGATCTGCTCTTGTAGCCACAGTATTTATATATCTGGTCCAGTTAAGTTTCTGGTCAATGGTAATGCCCAGGATGTGAATGATGGGAGATTTGGCAAAGGTAATGTCATTGAATGCCAAGGGAGGATGGTTAGGTGCTCTTTTATTGGAGCTGGTCATTGCCTGGCACTTGTATGGGGTTAATTTCATTTGCCACTTACCAGCCCAAGCCTGAATGCTGTACATGTCTTGCTGCATGTGGGTACAGACTGCTTCACCAGCAAACATCCCACCCCTTGATGACACTACCCTGAGGAACTCCTGTAGCGATGTCCTGGGGCTGATTGGCCTCCAGCTTCTTCCTTTGCGATAGGCATCACTCCAGGCAGTGGAGAGCTTTCCCCCCGATTCCCGTTGAGTTCAATTTCAAAAGAACTCCTTGATCCACACTCAGTCAAATGATACCTTTATGCCAAGGATAGTCACTCTCACCTCATCTTTGGATTTCAGCTCTTCTGTTCATTTTTAGACCCAGGCTATAATGAGGTCTCGAGCTGATTGGTTTTGATGTAACCAAAACTGAGCATCAGTGAGCAGGCTATTGGCGAATAAATGCTGCTTAATAGCACTGTTCACAGTACATTCCATCACGTTGCTGATGGGATGATAATTGGACAGATTGAATTTGTCCTGCTTTTTGTGGACAGGACATACCTGAACAATTTTCCACTTTGTCGGACAGATGCCAGTGTTGTAGCTGTACAGGAACAGCTTGGCTATAGGCACTGCTAGCTCTGGAGCAAAGTCTGCAATACTACATTTGGGATGTTGTCAGAGCCCATAACCTTTGTTCAGCTATTTCTTCATATCTTCGGTAATGATGAATCATCCACTCAGCACTTCTGGCTGAAGATGGTAGCAAATGCTTCAATCTTGCCTTTTCTACTAACTTGTTGGTTTTGCAAAAATTGAGTATGGGAATGTCCATGAAGCCTCCAACTCCCATTTAGTTGTTTAATTTTCCAACACCATTCACGAAAGGACTGCACTGCTTTTTTGTGATCATTTGTTGTGTGATCACCTCGTTCTGTCCATGGCATGCTGCTTCTGCTGTTTAGTATGCATGCAGTCCTTTGTTGTACGATCACCAGGTTGGTACCTCATTTTTCAGTATGCCTGGTGCTGCTCCTGGGATGCCTTCCTACACTCCTCATTGAAGCAGGATTGATCCCCTGACTTGATGTTAATGGTAGAATCGGGCAATGGGCTTACAGCTTGTACTGGAATACAATTCTGGTGCTGCTGATGGCCCAAAGCACTTCATGGATGTCTGGTTTTGAGCTGGATCTGTTATAATCTGTCCCATTTAACATGGCAGTTGTGCCACATAATACGATGGAGGGTGAAAATGGGACATTGTCTCCACAACGATTGTGCAGTGGTCATTCCTATCAATACTGTTGTAGACAGATGCATCTGCGACAGGTAGATTGGTGAGGATGAGATAAAGTGGGTTTTTCCCTCGTGTTGGTTCCCTCACCACCTGTCGCAGGCCCAGTTGGCAGCTATGTCCTTCAGGACTCCACCTATTCAATCAGTAGTCGTGTTACTGAACCACTGTTGGTGATAGACTTTGAAGTCCCCTGTAGTATAAGAGCATCAAAGGGTTAATCTTAAGAGAATGTAAAGATTACCGTTAACCATGATGAGGTAAGAGATCATGTGAGACAGACTCAAGAACAGTTACAGCATGGCTTTTGAAGGAGACACACAGTTTAGTGTGGAGTGTTTGTAGTTACTATACAATAAAGATTAATGTTTAAACAATACAGTCTAAGAACCTCTCTGGCTAGACTCTATATAGTGGCAGCATAAAGAACCAAATATATAACATGGTGAAGAGCACTGGGATCGAAGTCCTATACCCAGAAGAGAAAATTTGAAGCAACAATCATCCTTCGACCAGAAGAGAAGAAACTTTAAAATAAATAGCTGAAGAGAAAACAAAACAAAACTACATACCGTAGAAGGCAGAGAAAAGCTCCATAGAATGGAAGCATGGCTGAAAAACAAGCAATTGGATGAATCATTGTGCCGACGATCGAGAAATCCCGGTTAACATAATGTCTTTGAAGAGCATGAAAAAATAATTTTCTAAAGGCTCTTCGTGAGCGAGAGAAAAAAAAGGGGTAAACCCAGTCCCTCACTCGGGCTGAATGTGAGGGCAAAGAGTGGGAAAACCCTGAAAAGCACACAAACTGGAAAAAAAGTCCGATAGTGAAAAAAAAAGTGAGAAACCCCCAAACACAGCAGAGTCTTCATTAAAACAGCTATGCCGAAGAGAAAAATAATCATTAAAGCAGTCAAGCTTGAACAAAATAAATAAACTCTATCTAAAAAAAGGCAACTGGAGCTGTCTATCTAACAGCTTTGTCAAGTCCAATAGGCAGCTGTGTCAACATTTCAATGAACTGCTGAAAGGTAAGGGAAATCCCTGCAGAAGCCTATAAAAACAAACAGTGAACACTGTCAAGCACCTGCTGCACTCCATCAAAGCAAGATAGCCTGAAAAAAAGAGTTTCTTGAAGGGGAACACTGTTAAAAAGTATATATTTTTTTAAATAGATCAAAATTTGGGAGTGCCAGTGTGTTTCAAAAGTCATGAGGGATCCAATCAGGCTCAAAACTGGGTACTATGGAGGAAAAGGTTCCTCAGATACAGAATTGCTTTGATATTGTACAGCAAGTGAATACATTATTGTATTTTAGTTGGCGCTGCAACTGATGATATAATAGTAAAACAACAATTCGATGAAACATCAGCCACATATGACCAAGACTTAAATGCTTTTGATTCCTGCTTCAATTTGTGCAGTAATAACAGACTAATCCTGCAAGGTGAGAAAAGTCCTTGGTACATGAAACCTCCTGTAACTGTTCAGTTCCTTCACCAGAGGGCTGAACAAGAGGCACCAGGCAAAAAGGTTAACTGGGGTGGGGACGTTGGGGTGAAGTGAAAGACGCCTTGAAACTAGAGCATGGCTACCCGACCCGAGCCCGACGAGACCCAATGATGTGTTGGGGTCAGGTTGCACTTCCGGGTCCGGCATTCGGGCTCAGGTTGGATCGGGCAGGGTCGGACACGCTCTATCACCAGCTCCGGTAAGTGGCTCTGATGTTAATGTACTTTTTGGACTTGAAAGGTGGTTTTGTTACAGTTTTTTAAAGCTTGTGCAGATAAGCAACAAAGTGAAAAATGGAAGGTAGGTTAACTGATGGTTGGGTCAGGTCAGGCACGGGGAAAAATGAAAGGAATTGGGCCGGGTCGGGCTCGTGGTCAGATGTGGTTCTGTTAGGCTTGGGTCGGGTTTCATTTGCAGACCCGAGCCAGCCTTTACTTTAAACCCTGCCAACACTGTAGTGCAAAACTTCCCACAGGCATGAACAATGTCCTGTCAATAGAGCAGAATGCTTTTATTGGGAAAAATAGGGCATTTCAATAAGATGTGCCAAAATAAAGTCTTGACAATCTCAACCTCTAAAGGAAAAGTAATTATGAATAGAGAGGTAAATGAAGTTATGCAACCTCCTGCAGCAGACCAAGCGAAATATTGTCTGGATGAAATCAATGATCCGAAACAAACATTTTGGTCAGCAGACGTATATATCAACAGACATATTACTAATTTCAAACTCGACACTGGAGCTAGTGTGGCACTCCTGTAAGATAAAGAGCCGTGGCTGTCCACATTCATTCTGCAACCAACAGAAACTCAGTTACATGGCTCAGAAGGTGTTGTACTTGAAGGAATGGATAAGTTTCATGCGATGCTTCAATATGAGGGAAAGCAGATATTAGAAACACTGTATGTACTAAGCAATCAGGAATTCTCACTCTTAAGTAGAAAAACTTGTATTGGCCTTTATCTTGTAAAGAAAGTTGAAGATAAACAAGAAGAATCCAGGAGCAGGACAGAGGGAGAGTCCCCCAACATGACCTGGGCACTGCAGAGAGTCCGGATTCCACCAGAGAGCCCGCACAATATGGAGAGAACCTGTACAATACAGCACAACCCACCATGCCACTCAAAGACAACAAGAGCGAGAAATAAAAATGCGACAAGTTCCTGCAGGAGTGTGACATGGACAGAGAACTTGGGAAGAAGCAAGCCCAACAAATTTGTCAGGACACAGACAAGATCAAGGAGAACCACTACTTTCGACCCAATTCCCAACTAGACTGTGGGAGTGGTTGGTGATGGATTTATTCTTTGAGGGAAGATCCTAATTATACTTGATTACTCCTCAAGGTGGATCGAAGTTAAATGCATATACACAACAAATGAAGCAGTCATCAGAGTTTTACAAGATGTTTTCGCAACATATGGTACACCTGATCAGATAGTAACTGATAATGGACCAAAATTTGCCAAAGATTACGTCACACACTTTGCAGAAGAATGTGGATTTGTTCACCTAACAAGTTCTCCTAAGTATCCACAATCAAATGGAGAAACTGAGCGAGCAGTCAGAACCATTAAAACTATATTGATGAAAAATCAAGATTTCCAATTAGCACTACTGACATACAGAACTATTCCATTATTGTGCGGATTGTGCCATCAGAACTCTTAATGGGAAGAAAACTTCAAACGCAACTTCCAATCCTATCCAAGAAATTACTTCCAGGATTTCAAAGCAAGGATTATCAGAGAGTACTAGACAAAGAACAGTCATATCGAAACAAACAGACCCATAATTATAACAGAAGATAACGTATGAAAAATCTACCAAACTTGTCAGAAGGGCAAAAGGTATGGGTACGAGACAAAAATAGAGATGTAATTCTCCAGAAAGACAAGAATCATCAATGATCTTATCTGGTATGAACTCAAGAAGGTTCTATAGGGAGAAACAGAAGGAATCTTATTCCTTTACATCAATGATGTCAATCTGTCATAAAGCTGGACGACTCAGATGATGAACTGAAAATTGAAAAAGCACCGAATGCTACAAACCTCAAAGAAGACTGTCCTAGTCAAGAAACGAGGGATCAGAGAAAGACTACCAATCTTCCACATCTGACAACAACAAGATAAGGGAGAGTATGAAGTCTCCTGACAGATTGATTCTATGAAGTTAGAGGCTTGGAGGGAGATGGGGTAGCATGTAAATAAAAAAGTGAATATATATTAGGATAAAGATTGAGGGAAGATGCAGTTTAAGGGTATCAAAGGGTTAATATTGAGGAATGTAAAGATTACCACCCACCCTGATGAGGTAAGAGATCATGTGGGACAGACTCAAGAACAGTTACAGCATGGCTTTTGAAGGAGACACACAGGCTATTGTGGAGTGTGTATAGTTACTATACAGTAAAGATTCATGTTTAAGCAATACAGTCTAAGAACCTCTCTGGCTATACTCTATTCGGTGGCAGTATAAAGAGCCAAATATATAACAACCCCCCCTCCCACCCACCCAGAGTACATTCTCTGCTCTTGCTACCCTCGATGCTTATTCCAAGTGGTGTTCAACATGAATGAGTAGTGATGCATCAGTTGAGGGAGGGCAGGAGGTGGTAATCAGCAAGAGTTTCTGTGCCAGTATTTGACCTGATGCCATGAGAACTTCTTGGGGTCCAGAACCAATTTGAGGAATTCCTGCTCACAGTTTAGCACTGTGCCACCAGCTCTGGTGGATATGTCCTGCCTGTAGGTCAGGACAGACTCAGCAATGGTGATGGAGGATCTGGGACATTAGCTGAAAGGTATAATTCTGTGAATATGACTGTGTCAGGCTGTTGCTTGACTAGTCCATGGAACAGTTCTCCCAATTTTGGCACAAATTTCAAGATGTTAGTGAGGACAAATTTTCAGATCATCTCAGCAGTTTGAGTGGCCTGCCTCTCCCTCTGCTGAAGCCATAGGGGTTGCATCTTGTACGAGTGGTAGGAAAAGGAAGAGTAAAGCTTTGTAGATGCACAAGGGTATGCACGTGGGTATATGAGAAAATGTTATGTTGTGAAGTTTGCGTTCTTTAGCAGAATCACATAATTGCATTATATTGCACCACTTTACTGTCTTGGCCCACTCTTGGTTGCTGCATGACAAGTTGCCTTTTGACTTTTTTTTATTTGTTCATGGGATGTGGGCATCGCTAGCTAGGACAGCATTTATTGCCCATCCTTAAATGCCCTTGAAAAAGGTGGTGGTGGTGAGCCACGTTCTTGAATCGCTGCAGTCCATGTGGAGTAGGTACACCCACAGTGCTGTTAGCAAGAGAGTTCCAGGATTTTGACCCAGTGACAGTGAAGGAATGCCGATATAGTTCCAAGTCAGGGTGGTGTGTGGCTTGGAGGGGAACCTACAGGTGGTGGTATTCCCATGCATCTGCTGCCCTTGTCCTTCTAGGTGGTAGAGGTCATGGGTTTGGGAGGTACTGTCTAGTGAGCCTTGGTGTGTTGCTGCAGTGCAGTTTGTAGATGGTAGACACTGCTACCACTGTGCATCGGCGGTGCACAGGATTCCTAGCCTCTGACCTGCTCTTGTAGCCACGGTATTTATATAGCTACTCCAGTTCAGTTTCTGGTCAATGGTAACCCTAGGATTTTGATAGTGGGGGATTCAGTGATCATAATGCCATTGAATGTCAAGGGGAAATGGTTAGATTCTCTCTTTTTTAAAATAGTCATTGCCTGGCACTTGTGTGGCGCAAATGTTACTTGCCACTTATCAGCCCAAGCCTGGATATTGTCCAGGTCTTGTTGCATTTCTACACAGACTGCTTCAGTATCTGAGGAGTTGCAAATGGTCCTGAACATTGTGAAATCATCAGCGAACATCCCCACTTCTGACCTTATGATTGAAGGAAGGTCATTGATGAAGCAGCTGGAGATGGTTGGGCCGAAGACACTACCCTGAGGAACTCTTACAATGATGTCCTGGAGCTCAGATGATTGATCTCCACAACCAGAACCATCTTCCTTTGTGCTAGGTATGACTCCAACCAGTGGAGAGTTTCCCCCTGATTCCCATTGACCTCAATTTTGCTAGGGCTCCTTGATGCCATACTCGGTCAAATGCTGCATTGATGTCAAGGTAGTCACTTGCACCTCACCTCTTGAGTTCAGATCTTTTGTCCATGTTTGAACCAAAGCTGTAATGAGGTGAGCAGCTGAATGGCCCTGGCGGAACCCAAACTGAGAGTCACTGAGCAGGTTATTGCTGAGTAAGTGCCGCTTGATAGCACTGTCGACAACACCTTCCATCATTGATGATGAATGTGAAGACATGAATTGACCGGGAACAATGGGTGGATGTGCAAGGGATTGTTGATTGTTTGTTTGCAGGACTATTCTCAGTGGCATTTTGCTGCAGGAGCGGGAAGAGTGTGCATTGCATGTCCTTCTGACATTGTTCCACAGGTTTAACCTAAATGAACCTCAATAAGAGTATCTCTGGCAGTAATATGAGCAACTGTTGCTGCACTCACCTCATCATCATCCCCCTTCTCGTCTTCTCCTCCTCATCCTTGGAATCTGTGCTCTACACTTTGTTCCTTCTGTTAATCCAAACCTTGCTGCTGCACAATATTGTGTAGAGCCCTGAACATCATGACCATTCTGAGCACCCTTACTGATGTGTACTGAAGGACACCTCCAAAATTTTCTATGCATCTGAATCAAATTTTCAGCAGTCGAGAGTTTCTTTAATCACACATCTGGTGGACTTATGACATTCATTGTAGCACTGTTAGATTCCATTAGTTGGGTTTCTAATGGGTTTCATCAGCTAAGTTTGAAGCGGGCATCCTTTGTCTCCTAGCATCTGACCCTTAAGTGTGCTTCCAGGTCCAAAGATATCAGTGAGCTTGAACTGCTGCAAGAAGAAAGCATCATGGCAGCTCCCCGGGAATCTTACACACGCCTGCAGAAATACCTTTCTGTGGTTGCACAACATCTGCACATTGAGGGAGAAAGACCTTACGCTTGACAAAATGTTCCTGGTTAATCCGGCGGTGTGTTGATTGCCATGTGTGTGCAGTTGATGGTGCCCTGCACCTACGGAAAACCACACATGCAAACCTGAGTACCCGCTCTTTCTGACTATCATCATCACAGGCGAAGATGACCTAATTGCTGGCCCTGGTAAACAATCCATCAGTAGCCTGTCTTCTGCATTTGTGGGTCAAAGACTGGGAGATTCTGGCAGCATCCTGGAAGGATCCAGGTGAGAAACAGTTGAGGGCAATGATCACTTTCACAACCATAGGTACCGTGTGGCCACCAGGTCTAGCAGACAGCAGATCTTCTACGAGGCTGCAGATGTCTGCCACCACCTGAGACAACAACCTGAGCCTCTTGAAGCACAGCCCTTCAGACATATCAAGGAAACTCTGCCTCTGCCTGAACATCCTGTGTTGCAGGTAGTGCCTCCTGTGAGCTGTGTCCCTCTGCAGCTGCACCCGTCTGCCACTGCTCTCTGTGCAGTCCAGCTGCAGATCTCTGTAGATCTGTAGCTGTAGGCTACTGCTGGTGCTGGTCATATTGTCCAATGTCCAATCTAAGGCAGCCAAGGTGATGCCCAACCTGATGTAATTCAGAAAATCTCAGCAGAAGTAATGTGAACAAACCCTTTCCCACTAGTTGGTGAGAATGCAGGTGAGTACTGAGTATTTATTGCATCTGCTTTAATCAGCCCTCTCAATTGCCGTGGTGCTCTCGTCTTGCTTTCACAGGCAAGTTTCAAGAAGCCCGGAAAACCCATGGTTTTGCTGTTAAATTTGAAAATCAGTTGAAATATTGCTCCAATTGAGCAATTAGGATGTGTTAATAGGCAACCCACCTCTTCCAAGTATTTGCACGCAAGCAGCTCAACACTCATGAGTTAAATGCAGAAGTTGGCAGTTTAGAGCCAGCATCCCAAATCGCTCGCATTTCTTGCTGTTATCAATCTCCACCTGCACCCAAATGTTCCTCTAAGTTAAAATTCCCCCCCAAAATCTTAATACTTTAGAAAGCCTAGAGGAGTGCAGAAAGTGCAGGGGTGAAGTAAAAAAAGGAAATTAGAAAAGCAAAGAGAGGACATGAAAAATTATTGGCAGGTAAAATCAAGGAAAACTCAAAGATGTTTTATCAGTACATTAAGAGCAAGAGGATAACTAAGGAAAGGATAGGGCCTATCAGACATGTACAAGGGAACTTATGCGTGGATGCAGAAGATGTGGGCAGGGTTCTTAATGAGTTTTTTGACTCTATCTTCATAAAGGAGAGGGTCGATGTAGACATTGTAGTTAAAGACGAGGAGTGTGAAACATTAGGTATGATAAGCATAATGAGAGAGGAAGCACTGGAGGGTCTGACATTCTTGAAAGTGGATAAATTGCCAGGGCCAGATGGATTGCATCCCAGGTTGTTAAAGGAAGCCAGGGAGGAAATAGCGGAGGCATTGAGGATCATTTTTAAATTCTCACTAGATACAGGAGAGGTACCAGATGAATGGAGGTCTGCAAACGTTGTACCATTGTTTAAAAAGGGTGCGAGGGATAGGGCAAATAATTATAGGCCAGTCAGTCTGACCTCGGTGGTGGGTAAATTGTTAGAATCTATTCTGAGCGATAGGATAAACTGCCACTGAGAAAGGCATGGATTAATCAGGGATGGTCAGCATGGATTTGTTAAGGGAATGTCATGTCTTACTAACTTAATTGAGTTTTTTGAGGAAGTAACAAGAAGGATTGATGAGGGTAGTGCAGTGGATGTGCTCTACATCGATTTTGGTAAGACATTTGACAAGGTCCCACATGGCAGACTAGTCAGTAAAATGAAAGCCCCTGGGATACAGGGGAATGTGGTAGGTTGGATCCAGAATTGGCTCAGGGCCAGGAAACAAAGGGTAGCAGTCGACGGATGTTTTTGTGAATGGAAAGTTGTTTCCAGTGGCGTTCCAGAGGGCTCAGTATTGGGTCTCTTGCTGTTTGTGGTGGCTATTAATAATTTGGATTTAAATGTGGGAGGCATGATTGGGAAATTTGCTGATGACACAAAAATTGGCCATGTAGTTGCTAGTGAAGAGGATAAAGATATCAATGGTTTGGTTGAGTGGGCGGAAAATTGGCAAATGGAATTCAATTCAGAGAAGTGTGAGATGATGCATTTGGGAAGGGCAAATAAAGCAAGGGAATACACAATAAACAGGAGAATATTGAGAGAGGTTGAAAAAGTGAGACCTTGGAGTGCATGTCCACAGGGCCCTGAAGGTGGCAGGACAGATAGGTAGAGTTGTGAAGAAGGCATATGGAATGCTTTCCTTTCTTGGCCTATGTACAAAATTCCAAAGCAGGGATATAATGCTGGAACTGTATAAAATGCTGGTTAGGCCACAGTTGGAGTATTGCGTACAGTTCTAGTCACCGCATTAGAGGAAGGACATAATTGCTCTGGAGAGAGTACAGTGGAGATTTCCAAAAATGTTGCCAGGGCTTGAATGTTGCAGCTATGAGGAAAGATTGGATAGGCTAGGGTTGTTTTCCTTAGAAGAGAAGAAGCTGAGGGGTGACTTAATAGAGGTGTACAAAATTATGAGGGGCCTAGATAAAGTAGATAGGAAGGACCTGTTTCCACGAGCAGAGAGGTCAATTACCAGGGGGCACAGAGTTAAGGTGATTGGTAGAAGGATTAGAGGGGACATGTGAAAAAAACTTTTTCACCCAGAGGGTGGTGCGTATCTGGAATTCACTGCCAGAAATGGTGGTGGAGGCAGAAACCCTCAATTCTTTTAAAAGATACCTGGACATGCACCTGAAGTGCTGTAACCAGCAAGGCTGTGGGCCAGGTGCTGCAAGATGGGATTAGTTTGGGCAGCTAGTTCTTTTTTTGCCAGCATGGACACAACGGGCTGAATGACCTCCTTCTGTGCCGTAATTTTTCTATGGTTCTAAAAGTTTCAATTTGAAAAAAGATGGTTCTTACATTGTGAAATACTTCCAATTCTTCAGGCAACAAAATGACAAGATAGAAGAGGTAATAAAGCTGGTAAAAGTTAAAAAAAAAAGTAACATTAACCATTTAACAATAAAATCAATATAGAATGACCTCACTTTCGGTGTGGAGATTTTGATCAAGTTCCCATATATGCTAACAATAGAAAATGTAAATGAAGTGTATACTTGCATGAAACTTTTCTGCGAAACTGTATGAAAGGTTGGACTTGGAAATAAGAGAGTTGCTGTTAGGCAAAGCACAGGACCAGCAAGCAAGGCTTAATGTAGGAAAGCACATACAAAGTTGGCTGCAATTCTTGTGCTGCAGCAGAGCAACAGAGTGATCACTGCAGCACCAAAACTTCTAGTTTTCAGCAATGATTCTTTGGAGGTGCTGTTGTGCAAAGTAGAACAAAGGATGCTGGCCCTGTTTGGTACCGAAGGGAAGGGAATCCACCTAACAAATTCCATATGCAAACTGCAGAGGTATATGTTGCAGAGCTGGTGAATAAAACTTCCCCCAACCCCACCACCAGCCCCCACCCCCAACAACCCCAACCAAATCTGGGACCAAATATATAAAATAGAAGAGTCAAGGTATGTGCATGTACTCTTCCTCATACAAGATATAAATATAAATGTGCATCCTCATCTTATGATGTTGTATGATTGCCTTTAAGAGTGATGTCCCTATCAGATCTTAGTTTGCTAATGAGCCAAGTACCAGGATGCAGTCATGTGACTCGGAGGTGAGTCACTCTGCAACTGTAACAACCAAAGTAAGGTTCTGTAAATAGTTAGCTCTGTACTGTATATAATAGTCTAGCTGTAAATAAACCTGCTTGAGATCTTCAACCAGCTCCACGCATCTCATTTATGTTACATCAGACAATATAAAAGAACTCATGAGATGGTGGCAGCTGTGGTGAGAAAAAAAGTCGAAGTTGAAGACCACAGGTAAAACAGCTTTGAAAACGACCCTTTCTACGGCCACTAGAGAGAAAGTTCAAGAAAAAATACTTGCTCAAACAGTGAAAAAAACTTCCCTCAGCTCCGTAGAAGACAGAGCACAGAACAACAGCCTGCAAGTAAACTGAGTGAGCCATTGTGCTGATGGTCAAGGGATACTGCTTTGAAAATATATAAGCTTTGAAGTGCTTAGAAAGTTTTTTTTTGTAAAGGCTCCATTAAAAAACTGGAAAGACCAGTCTCCTTTCCCAAGCTGATTGAGGTTGGTGCCATTACAGGAGGCATCCATTAGAAAAAGCGTGGGAAAACCCGATCACTGCAGAGCCTTCATCCACGCAGCCAAAAAACCCATTAAACCACTCAAGCATAAGTAAGAGCTTCCATTCATGAAGCCACAGTAAAAAAGAAACATTAAAACCACTCGACCATGAAGAACATAAACAAACTCAAGCAGCTAGTGAGCAGCTGTGTAAACAGAAGGGGCTTCAGTGCTGGAAGCAGGATAAACACACAGCACTAGCAAACATCTGCTCCTGTCAGTCAAAGCAGCTTGTCTAAATAACAGACAGTTTCTTAAAAGGGAAACGGTGCAGAGTCATAGAAGAAGTCGTAAATCAAGTCTTCAAGGAAACTAACAGCAGAAATATGGATACAAAATTTCCCAGCATGAACTGGAAAGCCATGGATATCCTATCCCAGTTCAAACTTTTCAAACAGAGAATGCAGTTATGCTTCATAGACGAAGTAATTGTAGAACCAGAAAAAACAGGCTGTAAAAATACTAATAGCAGTTGGAAATGAGGGATTGCACAGAATCAATATCTCTGGACAATCTGATGAGGACCAGAAAGATCCCGCAAAGATATGGAAAGTGCTAGAAGATCAGCTCTGATTACAAGTAAATTTTAGAATTCACCACCTGGAATCAATGTCCTACAAGCAACAGACCAGTTCCTCAGTAGATGCCGTCATAAGGGCAACAAATGCAACTTCTCTGAAACTGAGCTGTTAGACCAAATAATGGAGTTGGTGATTGTATCAACACTCATTGAAGTGTTTCAGAAAGACCATTTGGAGAAAAAGAAAGGTCACAGCATTGACATGCTGCTGGAAGATGGCAGGAAATATGAAGCCATTGTAGCTGGACGACAGCACCTACAAGCATTAGGTACAGCCAACGGTATTGGCACCATAACCAGGTTGAAAAGAGCAAGCAAGTTGTGTGGTAAGTGCGATCTGTCCCACTCACGGTGAAATTGTCCTGCATTTCGTGATCTGTGCAAGGTGTGAGTTGCAAAAGGACACTGAGCCCACCTAAGGGAGAAATCTGGCTCCAAAGATGCAGCCAGAAGCTACAGTAGGACACAGACAAACAGAAGACAAGTGCAGCAACAGGGCAACAGCAGCAAGGAGAGCTCCAGAGACCAGCCTAAATGCAAGCTGATACATGAAATTCACAGTGAAACAAACCTGAGACATGACTCAACGAGGAGTAATTCTCAGCCAGAAGACAAACAGGTGTTCCACATTGTGAACCTGACACATCATGTTGATGAAGTCAAACAACTGGAAGCTTTTGCCACTATTAATATCATGTGCCCAAAGAAAGCTGGCAAACATACACTCAGAGCCACATTTGACACTGGCACTAGTGCAAATATCCTAACAGTCCGAATCCTGAAAGATATGTACTGGAGTCGTTTGGAAATCAATGATATAACCGACAACTGCCAAGTTATCTGCATACAACAGTCACCCATCCCTTGAAGTGGCACACTGACAATGCTGGGGTAAGGCCAACTTTATTAAGCTGAGATGTGATTTAGCAAATGTGGACTGGAAATAGTGAGAAGGACTAGCTCTAGACTGTAGGAAGATATCAATGGTCAGGTGGACAGAAAAGTGGCAATTGGAACTTAACCCAGAGAAGTGTGAGGTAATGCATTTGGGGAGGCCAGACAAGTCAAAGGAATACACAATAAATGGGAGGATAGAGAGGTGTAGAGGAAGTGAGGGACCTTGGGGTGTATGTCCACAGATCCCTGAAGGTAGCAGGACAGGTCGATAAGGTGGTTAAGAATGCATATGGAATCCTTTCCTTTATGAGCCAAGCAGAGAATATAAATGTCGGGAGGTTATGCTGCAACTGTATAAATCATTATTTAGGCTACAATTTGGGTACTGTATGCAGTTCTGGTCACCTCATTACAGAAAGGAGGTAAACGTGCTAGAGAGAGTACAAAGGAGATTTAAAAGGATGTTGCCAGGACTGGAAAATTGCAGCTATGAGGAAAGATTGGATAGGCAGGGATTGTTCTCCTTGGAACAGAGAAGGCTGAGGGAAGATTTGATTGAGATGTACAAAATTGTGAATTGCCTGGATAGAGTGGAGGTGAAGGGCCTTATTTACCTTAGTAGAGGGGTCAGTGACTAGCGGGCATATATTTAAAGTGATGGTAGAAGGATTGGAAGGGAGATGAGGAAAAGTTTTTTTACCCAGAGTGTGGTGGGCATCTGGAACTCACTGACTGAAAAGGTGGTAGAGGCAGAAAACCTTATCTAATTTGAAAGGTGTCTGGATATGCACCTGAAATGCCATAACATGTGGGCTGTGGACCAAATGCTGGAAAGTGGGATTAGGTTGGGTGGCTCTTTTTTGTCAGCCAATGCAGACACAATGGGCTAAGTGGCCTCTTTCTGTACCATAAAGTTTCTATGATTCTTCTATGATTCTATGGCAAGTCGCCATGGAAACCACATGTATTCTACCTGGTAGACATGAGCGGAACAGCAGTGGCAGGACTACCAGCGTGCAAGGACCTCAACATCATAACTATCCATGAGAGCATTGCCAAGAAGAAATCTCCAAGGACGGGAACCTGTTTGCAGACTCTGACCAACATCAAAAGGTGCAATCTGGAAACCCTGCAACAACATAACTATGCAGCGCCTTCACTCCTGCTCTTTAGAGAACTGCCAGCACCACAAGAAGCCAGACCAAGTACTCTTCCCCCAACAAGTCCTCGACCTTGAACCTAAGACCTTCAGATGCAGAGGATGAGGAGCGATGAAGGGCACTCAATGGCCTGAAGAGGCAGAGGAGAAACGAGTTGAAGCATTGTCTGTTGGTTCTTCGAGATGAGGTGCTGGAACTCTTCAAGAATGACAAGTTCTCAAAAGTAGTCATCTTGAGAAAAGCAACAGAATATATTGGCAGGCTGAAGGCTGAGCAACAGAAACTGAATGCAGAGAAGGAGAAACTTCAGAAAGAACAGCAAAAGAATAGCAACAGATGAGACACAAATCCTGCGAGCAAGAGTTCTCAAACCACCAAAACGATATATGGACTTTTGAGCCTCTATACTTGTAAAGTTCATAATCTCTATACCTGTGTAAATAATTTGGTTGGTATCTAATATTATGTGTTTTTCTTAATTGTGGCATACGAGACTTATCTTTTGAAGGAAGGAAGGGGGATGTTGTATGATTGCCTTTAAGAGTGATGTCCCTTTATGATCTTAATATGCCAATGAGCCAAGTACCAGGACAAAGTCATGTGACCCGGAGGCAGCATCACTCTGCAACTGTAACATCCAGAGTACGGTTCTGTAAATAGTTAGTTCTGTAGTGTATATAATGGTCTAGCTGTAAATAAACCTGTTTGAGATTTTCAACCAACTGGACTCCACACATCTCATTTATGTTGCATCAGACAACATAAAATAACTCTTAACAAGGTACATATGAATTAGGAGCAGGAGTAGGCCACTTGACCCCTACAGCATGCTCCGTCATTCAATAGGAACATGGCTGATCTGATCGTACCCTGAATTCACATTCCCGCCTACCCGATAACCTTTCACCTCCTTTCGTATCATGAATCTATCTACCTCTGCCTTAAAAATATTTAAAGACTCTGCTTCCGCTGCCTTTTGAGGAAGAGAGTTCCAAAGACTCACGACCCTCTGAGAGAAAAAATTTCTCCTCATCTGTAAAGCATTCATAGAACATTTAGCAGAAGCTAGTAGACCAGGCTCATACAGCAAAATTGCAGGAAATCCACAGATTCTTAGCCACCGTGATGGATAAACCCAGAATACCTTACTTGAAATATAACCACTGAGTTACCTTGTCAAGCATATTACATCTCTAACTTTTCCCAGTTCTGATGAAAAGGTCGTCAAACTGAAATGGTAACTCGATTTCTCTCTCCATAGATGCTGCCTGACCTGCTGAGTATTTGCAGATTTTTTGTTTTTATTCCAGTAGAGTTGATGCAGGATCAAGGCAAATGGATTATCAGGTCATTAATTGTAATCGAATTTTGGGGTTTACACCAGTGCTTGGAGCTATAAATTGCACGTCTGTGACCAGATGAGCTCTTCAGTCATAATCTGACATTTCCTTAACCTCCATTTAGGACTCTTTCTCTACTTCCACTACCTCTTCCTCTGGTTTCCTCATAGTGTTGTGAGGCACCAAGTGTCCAATCCCATGTTCATATTTATACTTATTTCCCTCTGAGTGACTCTATCTGAGCTGATGAATGTGAGTGAGAAAGTGACTGCTGGTGTGGGTGAATTTCTGAGTGGATCTACCTCGGCTGATGAATGCAAGTAAGACGGCAAATGATGCCATGAGTGAATTTTTGCTGGCTGTTTCTGCTGGTGAGCATCCTGCCAATGGGTTACCTTCTCTCTCTGCTTCTGCTTTCTTGCTTTCAGCTCCAATAAAGAGAAACAAAATGGTGAAATGCAATGAGTTTCCTGCTAGCCACTATTTCTTACTACTCTCCTCATGTAAGGGTCTCCTCAGGGTCAAAAAACTAAAAACTGTTCTTGATCGTGAATATTAGCACCTGTTCTGCACAAACCAACTATGAGTTCAGGACTTCCCACATCTCCTTTGCCTGATGCCTCAACTGATATGGATCCGAGTATCTCAGTTCCTTTCTTCTCCGGACAAACATCTCCTGTCCTCTTCCTGTAGTTTGTCGCTCCCTCAAATTATGTACAATTTTTCCTGCACAAGAACAGAATGCTTGTTGTTTTCAGGCCAAGACTGGTTTATTTGATACTATTGGAGAATTTTTTATCAATTCTGTTATGCGGTTCCCATTGAAAAATAATTCCACAACGATCATGCATGCATTGCAGGATTCTTCACTGGCATCATTGTTCCATTATGAAGGAGTCTGTGCAATTCATGCAATTTATAAAGTTAAACACTTACATTTATTATTGCACTTTTAGGATTATCGGTTAGTAGTGTGAAATTTTAAAAATATAGATGGAAGGCAGCTTGCTCATATAATTACTATGTGAAATCATTAAACATCATCTTGCACTGGAGCAGGGTCCTGAGGCTAGGGATGTTTAACAAGCATAATTAATATTTTACACAACGCTTTGGGATTTTCTTTTCTGGAGGATTAAATACCTCAATTACGTTATTGTTTCTTGAAATTTGTAAATCACTGGTATTGATGATTATTGTTCTGTGTTCTTTACATATTTACTCAGTTTTATGTCTTAGCTTTTTTTAAAGTGCAGGATACTCAGCTAAATCACAGATCCTATGTACTAGACAGTAGGTAGGTCTGTGGCTGCTCAAATGCAGCTTTTAAACTTGTTATATTACACTAGGCAACTTTCTGGTGCATGTCTTATTTGAAAACATACTTTCTTCAAGGATGGTTGCAAATTTTTGAAATATGGAGGTTGTTACCTGATGGAATACATTAATTAACTTTTGTTCTAGGACAACTCAATCACTACACGAGGAGACTCAGGTACAGGTTGTTCGTTTATTCAAGCATACGCAGGGAGAGATACCACCTTGGGCATTCTGAGGTAATACTCTGACTTCACATTCAAGAGCACAAGCTTATATAGCATTCTTATCATGCAATGTGTTCAATCAACAGGTGATTGATATGATTGATCATAAAACAATGGTGATTGATTACACATTCCAATGAACACACATCCTCAATCTTATCAATACATATACCAGATGGTTCCATTCCGAACTTATTATCCCCTTGTTTCCCATCAAACCAACCTTCCACGGAAACAGTGGCCTCGAGGCCGCGGCTCCAACCTTTGCTCCCTAATCCTGCCCTTTACCCTAGCAGCATGTTTGTTTCTTTTCTCAATCTGACTGTTAAATTCTGCTGAGATACTTTTCTAAAACTCAACTTATTTCTACTTAACCCCTTCACTTGCTTTGAGCATTCTTGTGACTGCACTTGTGGAATTGCCAGGGTTTGGAAATAAAACAGAGTGAGGTTGAAGTGGTGATGGGTTCCACTTAATTTTAAAAATTCTACACAGAGGCCTCTAATTAAGATTTTACTACAAAATGTACTACTATAATGCGCAAAGTGAAACATTGGGTTGGCTCAATAGAGAGCCATAGAGTTATACAGCACAGAAATAACACACTTGCCTCTAAATCAGAAGATTTTTTGGTTCAAAGTCCATTGCAGCAACCTAAGCACATAATCTAGGTTAATGTCTCACAGGTGCCATCAATAAAAGTGTTGTCCAATAGAAATTATTGATTAGCAACAAGCAATGGCTGTAGTGACACTGGTAAACTACTTCACACGTATATTTGCTTAACAAACATTTCCATTCAGTGTGAAACTTTGTAGTCTTTGTCTTTCACCAATGTTTGGAATTCAGCACAAGATGCCAAACCCATCCTTGCTTTTCAGCCAGAGCATAGTTGGATGCTGCTTACCCTTTGCTGTGATATACCCTGTTGGAGCTGCTTATTCTTGGTTGGGTGTCTGCTTTTGGAGTTATTTGATTGGTGGATATGACCATGATGACAGCTCCCCTTTCCATGCAATGTTCCTGATCTTTTCATGGTGCTATTAGTAACCTTGGAAGGAAAGTAAGCACAATGATCAAACGCCCTCTACTTTTCATTTTTTTATTTGTACACGGATGTGGACATCACTGACAAGGCCAGCATTTATTGCCCATCCCTAATTGACCTTGAGAAGGTTGTGGTGAGCTGCCTTCTTGAACTGCTGTAGTCCATTTGGTGCAGTATATATCCACAATGCTGTTCGGGTTAGAGTTCCAGGATTTTGACCCAGCGACAGTGAAGGAATGCCAATATATTTCCAAGTCAGGATGTTGTGTGGCTTGGAGGGGAACTTGCAGATGGTGGTGTTCCCATGATTCTGCTGCCCTCGTTCTTCGAGGTGGTAGAGGCTGCATGTTTAGAAGGTGCTGTTGAAGGAGGCTTGGTGAGTTACTGCAGTGCATCTTGTAGATCATACGCGCTGCTGCGACTGTGCATCGGTAATGGAGGGAGTGAATGTTGAAGGTGGTGGATGAGATGCCGATCAAGAAAGCTGCTTTGTCCTGGGTGGTGTCGAGCTTCTTGAGTGTTGATAGAGCTGCACACGCAGGCAAGTGGAGAATATTCCAATACACTCCTAACTTGTGCCTTGTAGATGGTGGACAGGCTTTGGGGAGTCAGGAGGTGAGTTCCTCACTGCAAAATCCACAGCCTCTGAACATACATACAAATTAGGAGCAGCAGTAGGCCACTTGACCCCCTCCAGCCTGCTCCGCCATTCAATAAGTTCAAGGCTGAACTGATTACACCACATTTCCACCGACCCTCGATAACCTTCCACCCCCTTGCTTATCAAGAATCTATCTACCTCTGCCTTAAAAATATTCAAAAACTCTGCTTCCACTGCTTTTTGAGGAAGAGAATTCCAAAGACTCACAACCCTCTGAGAGAAAAAAAAATCTCCTCATCTCTCTCTTAAATGGGGGACCCCTTATGTTTAAACAGTGACCCCTAGTTCTCGATTCTCCCACAAGGGGAAACATCCTTTCCACATCCACCCTGTCAAGACCACTCAGGATCTTATATGTTTCAATCAAGTCGCCTCTTACTCTTCTAAATCCCAGCAGATACAAGTCAAGCCTGTCCAATCTATCCTCGTTAAGACAGGCCACCCATTCCAGGTATTAGTGTAGTAAACCTTCTTTGTTCTGTCTCCAATGCAGTTACATCCTTCTTTAAATAAGGAGACCAGTACTGTACACAGTACTCCAGATGTGGTCTCACCAATGCCTTGTATAGCTGAAGCATAACCTCCCTACTTTTATATTCAATTCACCCTCACAATAAATGATAACATTCCATTAGCTTTCCTAATTACGTACTGTACCTGCATACTAACATTTTGCGATTCATGCACTAGGACACCGAGATCCCTCTGCATCTCAAAGCTCTGCAATCTTTCACCATTTAGATAAAATGCTTCTTTTTTATTCTTCCTGCCAAAGTGAACAATTTCCCACTTTCCCACATTATACTCCATTTGCCAGGTCTTTGCCCACTCACTTAACCTGTCTATATCACTTTCTGACCTCCTTATGTCCTCTTCACAAGTTACTTTCCTACCTATCTTTGTGTCATCAGCAAATTTAGCAACCATACCATCGGTCCCTTCATCCAAGTCATTTATATAAATTGTAAAACGTTGAGGCCCCAGCACAGATCCCTGTGGCAAACCACTCGTTACATCTTGCCAACCAGAAAATGACCCATTTATGCCTACTCTTTGTTTCCTGTTAGCTAACCAATCTTCTATCCATGCCAATATGTTACCCCCTACACCTTGAGTTTTTATTTTCTGCAATAATCTTTGATGTGGCACCTTATCAACTGCCTTCTGGATATCAAGGTACAGTACATCCACTGGTTCCCTTTTTAGACCCAGCAGAGGTGGCGGCACAGTGGTATATAGTAGGAAGGGAGTTGCCCTGGGAGTCCTCAACATCGACTCTGGACCCCATGAAGTCTCATGGCATCAGGTCAAACATGAACAAGGAAACCTCCTGCTGATTACCACCTACTGCCCTCCCTCAGCTGATGAGTCAGTACTCCTCCATGTTGAACAGCACTTGGAGGAAGCACTGAGGGTGGCAAGGGCACAGAATGTACTCTGGGTGGGGGACTTCAATGTCCATCATCAAGAGTGGCTCGGTAGCACCACTACTGACCGAGCTGGCCGAGTCTGAAAGGACATATCTGCTAGACTGGGTATGTGGCAGGTGGTGAGGGAACCAACAAGAAAGTTTGCAAGTTCTCCCTGTGTCTGCGTGGGTTTTCTCCGGGTGCTCCGGTTTCCTCCCACAAGCCAAAAGACTTGCAGGTTGATAGGTAAATTGGCCATTATAAATTGTCACTAGTATAGGTAGGTGATAGGGAAATATAGGGACAGGTGGGGATGTTTGGTAGGAATATGGGATTAGTATAAATGGGTGGTTGATGTTCGGCACAGACTCGGTGGGCCAAAGGGCCTGTTTCAGTGCTGTATCTCTAATCTAATCTAAATCTAAGAGGGGAAAACCTACTTGACCTCGTCATCACCAATCTGCCTGCCGCAGATGCATCTGTCCATGACAGTATTCGTAGGAGTGACCACCGCACAGTTGTTGTGGAGACGAAGTCCCGCCTTCACATTGAGGATACCCTCCTTCGTGTTGTGTGGCACTACCACCGTGCTGAATGGGATAGATTTCGAACAGATCTAGCAATGCAAAACTGGGCATCCACGAGGCGCTGTGGGCCATCAGCAGCAGCAGAATTGTACTCAACCACAATCTATAACCTCATGGCCCGGCTTATCCTCCACTCTACCATTACCATCAAGCCAGGAGACCAACCCTGGTTCAATGAAGAGTGCAGGAGGGCATGCCATGAGCAGCACCAGGGATACCTCAAAATGAGGTGTCAACCTGGTGAAGCTACAACAAAGGACTATCTGTGTGCCAAACTGCGTAAGGAGCATGCGATAGAGCTAAGCGATCCCATAACCAACGGATCAGATCTAAGCTCTGCAGTCGTGCCACATCCAGCCGTGAATGGTGGTGGACAATTAAACAACTAACTGGTGGAGGTGGCTCCACAAATATCCCCATCCTCAATGATGGGGGAGCCCAGCACATCAGTGCGAAAGACAAGGCTGAAGCATTTGCAACAATCTTCAACCGGAAGTGCCGAGTGGATGATCCATCTTGGTCTCCTCCTGAATTCCCCATTGGCCAAACTTCAGCCAATTCCGATTCACTCTGCGTGAGGTCAAGAAACGACTGAAGGCAGTGGATACTGCAAAGGCTATGGACCCTGACAATATTCTGGCAATAGTATTGAAGACCTGTGCTCCAGAACTTGCCGCGCCCCTAGCCAAGCTGTTCCAGTACAGCTACAACACTGGCATCTACCCGGCAATGTGGAAAATTGCCCAGGTATGTCCTGTACACAAAAAGCAGGACAAGTCCATCCCGACCAATTACCACCCCATCAGCCTACTCTCAATCATCAGTAAAGTGATGGAAGGTGCAATCAAGCGACACTTGCTTAGCAATAACCTGCTCCGAGACACTCAGTTTGGATTCCGCCAGGGCCGCTCAGCTCCTGACCTCACTACAGCCTTGGTTCAAACATGGACAAAAGAGCTGAACTCAAGAGGTGAGGTGAGAGTGACTGCCCTTGACATCAAGGCAGCATTTGACCGAGTATGGCATCAAGGAGCCCTAGCAAAACTGAGGTCAATGGGAATCAGGGGGAAAACCCTCTGCTGGTTAGAGTCATACCTAGCGCAAAGGAAGATGGTTGTGGTTGTTGGAGGTCAATCATCTGAGCTCCAGGACATCACTGCAGGAGTTCCTCAGGGTAGTGTCCTCAGCCCAACCATCTTCAGCTGCTTCATCAATGACCTTCCTTCAATCATAAGGTCAGAAGTCGGGATGTTCGCTGATGATTGCACAATGTTCAGCACCATTCGTGACTCCTCAGATACTGAAGCAGTCCTTGTAGAAATGCAGCAAGACCTGGACAATATCCAGGCTTGGGCTGATAATTGGCAAGTAACATTCGCGCCACACAAGTGCCAGGCAATGACCATCTCCAACAAGAGAGCATCTAAACATCTCCCTTTATCATTCAATGGCATTACCATCGCTGAATCCCCCACTATCAGCATCCTAGGGGATACCATTGACCAGAAACTGAACTGGAGTAGCCATATAAATACCGTGGCTACAAGGGCAGCTCAGAGGCCAGGAATCCTGCGGCGAGTAACTCACCTCCTGACTCCTCAAAGCCTGTCCACCATCTACAATGCACAAGTCAGGAGTGTGATGGAAAAGTCTCCCCTTGCCTCGATGGGTGCAGCTTGAACAACATTCAAGAAGCTCGACACCATCCAGGACAAAGCAGCCCGCATGATTGGCACCCCATCTACAAACATTCACTCCCTCCACCACCGACGCACAGTGGCAGCAGTGTGTACCATCTACAAGATGCACTGCAGCAATGCACCAAGGCTCCTTAGACAGCACCTTCCAAACTCATGACCTCTATCAACTAGAAGGACAAGGGCAGCAAATGCATGGGAACACCACCACCTGCAAGTTCCCCTCCAAGTCACACACCATCCTGACTTGGAACTATATCGCCCTTCCTTCACTGTTGCTAGGTCAAAATCCTGGAACTCCCTTCCTAACAGCATTGTGGGTGTACCTACTCCACATGGACTGCAACGATTCAAGAAGACAGCTCACCACCACCTTCCCAAGGGCAATTAGGGATAGGCAATAAATGCTGGCCTGGCCAGCGATGCCCACATCCTATGAATGAATTTAAAAAAAATCCACTGGTTCCCTTTATCCACAGCACATGTAACTCCCTCAAAGAACTCCAATAAATAGGTTAAACATGATTTCCCTTTCACAAAACTATGTTGGCTCTGCTTGATTACCTTGAATTTTTCTAAATTGACCTGTTCTTGTAGCCACAATATGTAAATGGCTGGTCCAGTTAAGTTTCTGATCAATGTAACTCCCAAGGCATTGATGGGTGTTGGGGGGGAGCGGGGGTGTGGGGGGCAGTGTGGGGGGTGGAGGAAGCAGGTGGAGGGAACCCGGTGAAGGTAATGCTGTTAAACAGCAAGGGGAAATGGTTAGATTCTCTCTTGTTGGTGATGGTCATTCCCTATCATTGCATGGCGTGACTGCTACTTGTCACTTATCACCCAAGCCTGAACATTGTCCACGTCTTGCTGTATGTGGGCACAGGATGCTTCAGTCTCTGAGGAGTTGTGAATGCTACTGAACCCTGTGCAATCATCAGCAAACATCTTCACCTCTGACGTTATTTTGAAGGAAAGGTCATTGATGAAGCAGCTGAAGAGTGCTGGGCCTAGGGTACTACCCTGAGGAACTCCTGCAGCAGTGTCCTGGGGTTGAGATGATATCCCTCCAATGATCACAAACTTCTTCCTTTGTGCGAGGTATGACTCCAAAAAGTGCAATGTTTTCCCCTGATTACCACTGACCTCAGATTTGCTAGGGCTCCTTGATGCCACACTCAGTCAAATGCTGCCTTGATATCAAGGGCAGTCTCTCTCACCTCACCTCTGAAATTCAGCTCTTTTGTCCATGTTTGAAACAAGCTTGTAATGAAGTCAAGTGGTCATGGTGGATCCCAAACTGAGCATCGGTGAGCACGTTATTGCTGAGTAAGTGCCTTTTGAACACACTGTCGACGACACCCTCCATCATTTTGTTGATGCTTGAGAGTTGACTGATGGGGTGCTAATTGGCTGGATTGGACTTGTCCTGCTTTTCTTGGACCTTACCATTTTACCAACAAACACACAAAAGGAATAAATGCACATGTATATGCCATACAGACTATTAAGATCACATGCCCAATGATGGTGTCTGTCGCTCATTTTTATTTGCTAATTAAAAATACTATTAGCCACGTCTATGTTCCCAATTAGCCACACATAGCTAAGGTTAATATATTGGCCAATATATGAGATGAGATAAAAACAAGAAATGCTGGAACCACTCAGCAGGTCTGGTAGCATCTGTGAAAAGAGAAGCAGAGTTAACGTTTCGGGTCAGTGACCCTTCTTCGGAACTGACAAATATTAGAAAAGTCACAGGTTATAAGCAAGTGAGGTGGGGGTGGGGCAAGAGATAACAAAGGAGGTCCAGATTGGACCAGGCCACATAGCTGACCAAAAGGTCACGGAGCAAAGGCAAACAATATGTTAATGGTGTGTTGAAAGACAAAGAGAGAGAAAGACAAAGATGAGATATCCAGTTGCCTTCATGGGTGGTAAGCAATCCAATGGCATTATTTGAAAAAGAGCAGGGAAGATCTGCCAGTATCCTGGCCAACATTTTTCCCTCAAGCTACATCACTAAAAGCAGATTATCTGGTCTTAATACATTTTTGTGTCATTACCCCTCTGTCGCGCTATTTTAACAGTGACACTACTCAGTTTATTTTAATGCCTCCATTAAAACAGCGACAGAAGAGTGTCACACAGATGCATTAAGCTTTATCAGCAATGGTGATCTTTACCCTTGTGTATTTTAAGGTTTATAAGTAGGTGTTGATTAGCATCTATAAAAAGAATATACAGGTTTATGTTTGAACTTAGTTATGAATCTTTGTTTCGATTGAAACAAAGGACAAATACTGCAGGTATTGAAAATTTGAAACTAAGCAGCAAAGTGCTGGAAAAACTCAGCATGTCAGGCATCGTATCTGTGGAGAAAAGTGACAGTCAACGTTTTACATACTGCCCAGGGTTCTGATGAAACTTTGATGTGTCACTTCTCTCCACAGATGCTGTCCCGGACTCGCTAAGTGTTTCCAGCATTTTCTGTGTTTGATTTTGTTTTTGTCATCCATATCCCTTCTGAAGCTATATAAAAATAGTTATGATTTATTTAATATAAATCTCCTCAATCCAGGCAATCTTACGCATGCCTTTGTGCTTCGATGGATCTGGGACAGAGACAGATGTGGTGGGAAGCCAGCTTTATTTTTTTTTATTCATTCATGAGATGTAGGCATCACTGGCCAGGCCAGCATTTATTGCCCATCCCTAATTGTCCTTGAGAAGGTGGTGGTGAGCTGCCTTCTTGAACCGCTGCTGTCCATTTGGGGAAGGTATATCCACAGTGCTGTTAGGAAGGGTGTTCCAGGATTTTGACCCAGCGACAGTGAAGGAACAGCGATATAGTTCCAAGTCAGGATGGTGTGTGACTTGGAGGGGAACTTGCAGGTGGTGGTATTCTCATGTATTTGCTGCCCTTGTCCTTCTAGTTGGCAAAGGTCACGGGTTTAGAAGGTGCTGTCCAAGGAGCCTTGGTGCATTGCTGCAGTGCATCTTGTAGATGGTACACACTGCTGCCACTGTGCGTCGGTGGTGGAGGGAGTGAATGTTTGTAGATGGGGTGCCAATCATGCGGGCTGCTTTGTCCTGGATAGTGTCGAGCTTCTTGAGTGTTGTTGGAGCTGCACCCATCCAGGCAAGTGGAGAGGATTCCATCACACTCCTGACTTGTGCCTTGTAGATGGTGGACAGGCTTTGGGGAGTCAGGAGGTGAGTTACTCGCCTCAGGATTCCTGGCCTCTGAGCTGCCCTTGTAGCCACGGTATTTATATGGCTACTCCAGTTCAGTTTCTGGTCAATGGTAGCCCCTCGGATGTTGATAGTGGGGGATTCAGCGATGGTAATGCCATTCAATGTCAAGGGGAGATGGTTAGATTCTCTCTTGTTGGAGATGGTCATTGCCTGGCACTTGTGTGGCACGAATGTTACTTGCCACTTATCAGCCCAAGCCTGGATATTGTCCAGGTCTTGCTGCATTTCTGCACGGACTGCTTCAGTATCTGAGGAGTCAAGAATGGTGCTGAACATTGTGCAATCATCAGCAAACATCCCGACTTCTGACCTTATGATTGAAGGAAGGTCATTGATGAAGCAGCTGAAGATGGTTGGGCTGAGGACACTACCCTGAGGAACTCCTGCAGTGATGTCCTGGAGCTCAGATGATTGACCTCCAACAACCACAACCATCTTCCTTTGCGCTAGGTATGACTCCAGCCAACGGAGGTTATTGCCCCTGATTCCCATTGACCTCAGTTTTGCTAGGGCTCCTTGATGCCACACTCGGTCAAATGCTGCCTTGATGTCAAGGGCAGTCACTCTCACCTCACCTCTTGAGTTCAGCTCTTTTGTCCATGTTTGAACCAAGGCTGTAGTGAGGTCAGGAGCTGAGCGGCCCTGGCGGAATCCAAACTGAGTGTCTCGGAGCAGGTTATTGCTAAGCAAGTGTCGCTTGATTGCACCTTCCATCACTTTACTGATGATTGAGAGTAGGCTGATGGGGTGGTAATTGGTCGGGATGGACTTGTCCTGCTTTTTGTGTACAGGACATACCTGGGCAATTTTCCACATTGCCGGGTAGATGCCAGTGTTGTAGCTGTACTGGAACAGCTTGGCTAGGGGCGCGGCAAGTTCTGGAGCACAGGTCTTCAATACTATTGCCAGAATATTGTCAGGGTCCATAGCCTTTGCAGTATCCACTGCCTTCAGTCGTTTCTTGACCTCACGCAGAGTGAATCGGAATTGGCTGAAGTCTGGCCAATGGGGAATTCAGGAGGAGACCAAGATGGATCATCCACTCGGCACTTCTGGTTGAAGATTGTTGCTAATGCTTCAGCGTTGTCTTTCGCACTGATGTGCTGGGCTCCCCCATCATTGAGGATGGGGATATTTGTGGAGCCACCTCCTCCAGTTAGTTGTTTAATTGTCCACCACCATTCACGGCTGGATGTGGCACGACTGCAAAGCTTAGATCTGATCCGTTGGTTATGGGATCGCTTAGCTCTATCGCTTGCTCCTTACGCAGTTTGGCACACAGATAGTCCTTTGTTGTAGCTTCACCAGGTTGACACCTCATTTTGAGGTATCCCTGGTGCTGCTCATGGCATGCCCTGCTCATGGCATGGAACCCACACTGAGCATCACTGAGCAGGTTATTGCTAAGCAATTGCCGCTTGATGGCACTGTTGATGACACCTTTCATCACTTTACTGATGATTGAGAGTAGGCTGATGGGGCAGTAATTGGTCGAGTTGGACTTGTCCTGCTTTTTGTGTACAGTACATACCTGGCAATATTCCACATTGCAGGGTAGATGCCAGTGTTGTAGCTGTACTGGAACAGCTGGGCTAGGGGCGTGGCAAGTTCTGGAGCACAGAACTTCAGTACTATTGCCAGAATATTGTCAGGGCCCATAGCTTTTGCAGTATCCAGTGCCTTCAGTCATTTCTTGATATCACGTGGAGTGAATCGAATTGGCTGAAGTCTGGCATCTGTGATGCTGGGGAATTCAGGAGGAGGCCCAGATGGATCATCCACTCGGCACTTCTGGCTGAAGTCTTTCGCACTGATCTGCTGGGCTCCCCCATCATTGAGGATGGGGATATTTGTGGAGCCACCTCCACCAGTTAGTTGTTTAATTGTCCACCACCATTCACGGCTGGATGTGGCATGACTGCAGAGCTTAGATCTGATCCATTGGTTATGGGATCGCTTAGCTCTGTCTATCGCATGCTGCTTATGCAGTTTGGCATGCAAGTAGTCCTGGGTTGTAGCTTCACCAGGTTGACACCTCATTTTAAGGTATGCCTGGTGCTGCTCCTGGCATGCCCTCCTGCACTCTTCATTGAACCAGGGTTGGTCTCCTGGCTTGATGGTAATGGTAGAGTGGGGGATATGCCGGGCCATGAGGTTACAGATTGTGGTTGAGAACAATTCTGCTGCTGCTGATGGCCCACAGCGCCTCATGGATGCCCAGTTTTGCATTGCTAGATCTGTTCAAAATTTATCCCAATTAGCACGGCGATAGTGCCACACAACACGATGGATGGTATCCTCAATGTGAAGGCGAGACTTCGTCTCTACAAGGACTGTGCGGTGGTCACTCCTACCAATACTGTCATGGACAGAAGCATCTGAGGCAGGCAGATGATGACGAGGTCAAGTAGGTTTTTCCCTCTTGTTGGTTCCCCCACCACCTGCAGCAGACCCAGTCTAGCTGCTATGTCCTTTAGGACTCGGCCAGCTCGGTCAGTAGTGGTGCTACCGAGCCACTCTTGGTGATGGATATTGAAGTCCCCCACACAGAGTACATTTTGTGCCCTTCCCATCCTCAGTGCTTCCTCCAAGTGCTGTTCAACATGGAGGAGTACTGAGTCATCAGCTGAGGGACGGCGGTAGGTGGTAATCAGTAGGAGGTTACCTTGCCCATGTTTGGCCTGATGCCATGAGGACTCCGAGGGCAACTCCCTCCCCACTGTATACCACTGTGCCACCACCTCTGGTGGGTCTGTCCTGTCGGTGGGGCAGGACATACTCGGGGATGGTGATGGCGGTGTCTGGGACATTGTATGTCAGGTCTGATTCCGTGAGGATGACTATGTCAGGCTGTTGCTTGACTAGCCTGTGGGACAGTTCTCCCAACTTTGGCACAAGTCCCCAGATGTTAGTAAGGAGGACTTTGCAGGGTCGACAGGGCTGGGTTTGCCGTTGTCGTTTACGGTGCCTAGGTCGATGCCGGATGGTCTGTCCGGTTTCATTCCTTTTTATTGACTTCGTGGCGGTTTGGTACAACTGAGTGGCTTGCTCGGCCATTTCAGAGGGCATGTAAAAGTTAACCACATTGCTGTGGGTCTGGAGTCACATGTAGTCCAGACCAGGTAAGGACAGCAGATTTCCTTCCCTAAAGAACATTAGTGAACTAGATGGGTTTTTACAACAATCGACAATGGTTTCATGGCCATCATTAGACTCGCTTTTAATTCCAGATTTATTAATTAAATTCAAATTCCACCTTCTGCTGTGGTGGGATTCGAACCCATGTCCCTAGAGAAATACCTTGGGTCTCTGGGTTACTAGTCCAGTGATAATACCACTACACCACCGCCTACCTGTATATGCAAAATGCAGTGACACAGCAGGAACAGGTTGTAAAAGGTATCAGTTCACAAATTAACATGGTGAAAAGAATCTGTCAACTTGCCTTGAAGTACCTATAATTTCATAATTTAAAAAAGAACTGTATATTTCTTCTTTTTGGTAACATGCCTTGATGTACCGATAACTAATTTTAGCTTCATAATTTTAAAAACAATAATTATTTATTAATTCTTTTTGACTTCCTCTGCAGAATTACAGTGCCCTCTAAGGTACCAGAAATTGCACGAAATAAAGTGCCCAAAAATTATGTTGGGTCATGATGCTAGACCATACATTGCAATTGACAATGTTTTAAGCTGAAATAGGGTAACTTTCTGAGAAAGCACTCGCAGTGAAGAATCTTGTCTGCCTCAAGCTTCTGCTCAACAAATTACCTCCTCACTGAAACTGCAGATTGTTAGTAACAATCAATCAGATCAGTAGAAAGGTAGGACTGGAGGCTGTCAGAGTAAATTAGATCGTGCAGTCAGTCGAACTGAGGGCTGTTAGAACCAATCTGATTGGTTAGAGGTTAGGACTCAAGACAGTCAGAACCAATCAGCCAGACATTACTCTCTCCCACAGTTGTGTGTTTCGTCTCCACCCAGACATTTTTAAGGTAAGCTGATGGTTTCTGAGAATTGCTGTTATCAGGTCTATTTATTTACTCTTTGCCCAAAAGAAGTTGCATATAACAAGCTGTTCAATTTCAGCTTTTAAAAGTATTATTTTTTTCAAGGGAACTTTATCGGTCATACCCAGTTGTTATTTCATGTTCAAGACTTTTTTTCCATGATTTTTCAACAAATGTTAGTGGAAAATCCATTCTATATTTTTAAAATGAACATGATGAAGCTTTAATTTAATGTCATTATCTGTCCTATACCCTGAATAGTTTTCAAAACCTTTTACAACAGCCATTTCTTCAGTTATTGGATGGCATGGTGTCGACTTTATTCAGCAGGAGAGAGGAATGATGTTTTCAAGCTTGATTAGTTAGGCAGGGTTCCTCAAAACTTTCTCAGTGTGGAGGGGGAGTTTCTATGGAAAGCAGTCTGGGGGACAGGAAGAAACAATGTGGTAATGACTACTCATTGGAGGGATTGGATTTCCACACATAAAACGTCACTTAACATTGGAGAAATGTATGCTGATTATATTGGTTTATGAAGTTATGCTGAAAGTCTATATTGATTGTGGGGCAGGTAGAGAGATAGAACATCTGGGCATCAGTTCACTTTCTGAAGATTTGACGTTGGTGTGCTTTGGACAACAAGAATCTCAATGTCGTAAAAAATGAAAACTGTGATGCTATTGTGCAATTTTAATATTTTGCTCTTTAGGCTTACATATTCACAGGGTGTCGAAGCATATTGATGACTGCAACTGAAATACATTCTGGAATGGGAAGAGGCTTGCCTTTCACTGTGGGGCAGTGGAGTGCTCGTAATTTAAATGATTTCAATTAATTTTCTACAGTTAAAAAATCTTTATCCATTCACAGTTGGATGACTATCTACATCTTGAGCTGTGACTCATATTATAGCTGTGAGCACTAGGTGGTATCTAGAAAGAGAGCAAAGTGTAGTTGAATGCAATAGAAAAAAACAATTACATTTGTATTTCAAGGCAGAGAGAACTGAAAGAGTCTCTAACAGGAATAAAATTGGTAAAATGCAAATCAAGCAATTATAAAAATGAGTAAAAAAAAAATTGAAAGCAAAAATTACTGCAGAGAAATCCAACATGACTGACAGACAGATTTTCGAGAAATGCACAGTGAAGATGTTCACAAAACAAGCACATAGTGGTCAGATTGCATCATTACAACATAACAGGCTAGCATTTGCTGTAACCATTGAATGCATGTTGCCTGTTGTTAGACTTGCCCTTGCCTGTTTAATTTCTGTGATCTTTTGCACGACAAGTTGCTGCAAGTGGGATACTGAAATGTCCCAACCCTCTCTACAGGGCATCAGAAACCTTTGTCAATAGGGCACACAGGGCCAGATATAAAATGGAGGGAATTTTAACTCCAAAACAAGGATGGATTTGGGTCAGGTGGAGTCAATGGAGGCAGGATGGGTGATGGGCAGTCAACCTGTTCCAGGGAGACGGGTTGATAGATAAATATTATAAGATGGCTGCAAGGCTCATTTACAGACACCATTTTGAATGTAATTGTGGACAGCCAGGTTTCTCAAAACTTGGCAGCAAAACCTGGGCGAGGAGTATTGAATCCAGGAGCTTTCCACCTACCTTCTTGATCCAGCGTGCTTGCCTGTACAAACACCCACAATCAGCCAACCTGCCCCCTCCTGTTGATCCTCCCAATCTGCTGGGCCCCCATCCCAGGCCTCCTACCCCCTTCATTTCATAAAACTAGTACAATTTGTGCCTGTTTTGCCAAATGTGGCCAAAGTATACACTCTATCTCCCTATACCTTACAGTATTATTTATAATTCTTGGAGGAATTTTCATAATTTTACATTAGCTGCTTCGATCAGCTTCAAGCTGTCTTGTTTCACTCCCTCATGGCCTTCTATTATATACTTTACACTAAAATATAACTTTTTAAACATAATTTTCATTTCTCAATTGACATTGCTCTCTATTCCCATAGTTGCCTCTTTAGGTTAGTTTGTATTATTTTTAGTTTTGAAAATTTGATTTTCAGCCTCTGGCCATCCTGCTGTGCCTCCATGGTACCCACTCCTGTCCCACTTGCAGGCCTCCTGCCATTATAAAATCATACATTGGCATCAGGCTTCTGATGATTTTGCAATAAGATGTTTACCACAGTGGCGCAGTGGTTAGCACCGCAGCCTCACAGCTCCAGGGACCCGGGTTCGATTCCGGGTACTGCCTGTGTGGAGTTTGCAAGTTCTCCCTGTGTCTGCGTGGGTTTTCTCCGGGTGCTCCGGTTTCCTCCCACAAGCCAAAAGACTTGCAGGTTGATAGGTAAATTGGCCATTATAAATTGTCACTAGTATAGGTAGGTGGTAGGGAAATATAGGAATAGGTGGGGATGTTTGGTAGGAATAGGTGGGGATGTTTGGTAGGAATATGGGATTAGTGTAGGATTAGTATAAATGGGTGGTTGATGTTCGGCACAGACTCGGTGGGCCGAAGGGCCTGTTTCAGTGCTGTATCTCTAAGCTAATCTAATCACTGTGGCCTTTAAATATACTCTCCAAAGTCTTTGGGCTGGATTTTACGGATCCCTCGATGCATGATCCGTGGTGGAGGACGGGGGGTCGGGGAGGGGGTGCCTGAAGATGATTCCGGATGAGGCCCGCCATAGACCTCAATGCTGGCAGGGCCTGGCCCGATCCTCCTGGCAGCGGCAACGCTCCTGGCTATCCCACTGTGTGGGCTGAATTTTATTGGGGCGCCATGTTCGCCGGCACTCTCCCCGCCCCACTAGTGTGGCACCTCATTTCCCTGGACGAGGATATTAATTGCAGGGGCTTTTTTCCATTGAGGCCGCGCGCCGCCCCCGATATTACGTGGGGAGAGGCGGGACATTCGGCGCAGCAAGAACTTTGACAGTTATGCAGCAGGTGCTGGGGCCCTATTTTAAACACCCCAGCACCTGCTTCCTGACAGCTGTCAAATAAATACTTACCTGACTGCTGAAAAGTGGGGCTGCTGTCAATTTGACAGCAAAGCAGTATGTGCTGTAGAAACCCAGCAGGTCAGGCAGCATCTGTGGAGAGAGAAGCAGAGTTAACTTTTCCAAGTTCGCAGACCTGAAAGTTAACTCTGCTTCTTCTCCACAGATGCTGCCTGACGTGCTGAGTGACCCCAGCACTTTCTGCTTTGCTGGCACATACTTACCCTGCTGTGTCCCAGTGTCCTGTGAAGTTGCGATCCTCTTCTCCCATTCAAGTGTAACATTCCTTCTTGTAGGCGTGCCGCACCTGGGTGAATGATCGTACATTTGCACATTCCAGGACGCAAATACGTCTTTCACTAAATGTTCCTCACCAACATGTGTGTCCTTTTCTCTGTGCCAATGATGTGTGCTGGCATGTAGCGCCAATGTCACATCCCTTTGCACCATTGGCCCTTCAGGAGAGCCAACGTATGCAATAACATCATTGCTATGCCACCATTACTCATGACCGTCTCCACGGATGCAGTGACATGGACATTGGCTCAGTCAATTGCTGCCTCTAATGGTTTACACAGGGATGCTCCAGATGTGGACTGGTGCACAGCAGGGGAGTGAGGGTGATCTGTGGCTTGCAGAGCTCATGTCGGTTCCTATGGAGCAGACAGCATTTGTCTGATAAGCCACTTCCGTACATCCCTAGCTCAGTGCCAGCTCTGTGTACAGAGCTTGGGTGCCAACTGCCCTCCCATGCATCTTTCATGTTGTAGGTCCTCGTAGTCCATCGAGGAATCCTGTTGACGTCTCTCCTCATCATGCCAGTTCTGGCCCCTATTGGGTGTGTAATTGTGCAGAGCAGCAAAGAAAGGAGCTGGCCTTTTTGGCCCGTAGTACAGGGCATGACCCTATCCATCCAGGCATTGGAGGTGCTCTTTCAGCATGCCGATCTCCTGCTGAATGGTGGCTCATGTAGCTCAGTGGCTGGCGTTGTATTTCTCCTCTGCAGCAGTGGTGGGGTCTCTCACTGGTATCGGGAGCCATGTCTGCAAAGGATAGCCCTTATCTCCAAGATGCCACCCCCCCATCTGAGCCAGTTCAGTGAGCAGCGGTGGCAGCTGGGACTGGCGCAAGACCCAGGTGTCATGGCAACTGCCTGAGAGGCAGTCACACATTCGCAGCAAGCATCTGCGGTGATCACATACCAGCTTCACCTAGATTGAGATGGCTCCTTTAATGTGACATCTTTTTAGTTTTTTTTTAGTTTTAGAGATACAGCACTGAAACAGGCCCTTCGGCCCACCGAGTCTGTGCCGACCATCAACCACCCATTTATACTAATCCTACACTAATTCCATTTTCCTACCACATCCCCACGTGTCCCTATATTTTCCCTACCACCTACCTATACTAGGGGCAATTTATAATGGCCAATTTACCTATCAACCTGCAAGTCTTTGGCATGTGGGAGGAAACCGGAGCACCCGGAGGAAACCCACGCAGACACAGGGAGAACTTGCAAACTCCACACAGGCAGTACCCGGAATTGAACCCGGGTCGCTGGAGCTGTGAGGCTGCGGTGCTAACCACTGCGCCACTGTGCCGCCCCATCTGCAGGTGGTAGCCTGGTGGGAGGCCTGATGGCCACATGAGTGCAGTCTATGAACATTATAATTTATGGTTCTCCAGCAATGGTGCCAGAACTAATGGCCCTCTGGGCTTGGCTGTGAGAGTCCGTCCTGAAGCGGACATACTCACTGGCCCTCTGGTGCAGGGCATTGGTGACCTCCCTGATGCAGCGGTGCACTGCTGACCCCACAAAGGTCTCTGGTGGGCCTCTAAAAAGGTGCAGAGGCGTCAGGCTTGAGAACCACTGCCACTATGAGGAACAAAGGCATGGGATGTCTACTGGAGCCCATGGGCTGCACGTCATCCTTGAGCAGGGCACAGATATGTGTCACCACCCTCTCTAAATGTGCAATCACTTCTGACACTGGTGCTCTGACATCCTCTGACACGGCAAACGTAATGTTGAGCTCCCCTTGGGGGCTGCTGCTCATAACCAGGAGCCTCTACTTGGATCGCACCTGCCTGTTGATATTGCCTCTGGCACATACCGATCTTCACGTGCAGAGGATTACACAATGTTGGATGAGCCATAGCTATTTCCATGTGATAAATAAAGTTGAACCCTTCATGTATTTGAAGGTTCCTAATAGGGCAGGGATTGGTGTTGACAGGTACATCAGCTGCTTTCCTGGATCAACTGTGCGGCATGCCATGGCATTGTCCATCTTGGTCAACGTTCAAAGTGGCACAGCATGACCACATCAAGTTCCTACCAGCTGAATCGATTGCCCCCACCATCCATAAAACCTTAATGCTCCTGCCCTTTCTGGCACCCACCCCACACACAGGGTGCCTAGTGCGCCATTGCTCCCTCACAAACACAAATAAACACAGAGCGTACACTGTTAACGGAGGGATGGTACACAGTACCTCCCTTCATGCCAGCAGAGCTTTCCAACCAGTAATCCCAGACCCCTTCCCTTTAAGACTGCAGAGTGAGACCCCTGTAATGCCCCCTTCCCTCCTCCCTTTAGGAATGCAGAGTGAGACCCCTGAAAAGAAACTTACCTTCTGCCGCGAAACCTTCTGCCTCTGTGGACCCGCCGGCTTTTCCAATCGTGAACGGGACGGCACATGACGGCTGCCCGTTCAGCGAAAAATCCGGATGTGTCAGTGGAGAGGCAGCAGGCTGCATAATCAGCAAAGGTAAGTACCGTTTACCATTTGTTAATTGTGGTGTCGCCACCATGCGATGGGGGGCCACACCGATGTCCTGCTGCCGCCAGTAATATACGGCGGGCCCTTCTCGATGATGCAGGTCGAGGCAGGTCTCTCCCTGCAACATTTTACTGGCCCCTGCCCCGCGGCATCGAGGGGCCGGAAAAATTCAGCCCTATGTCTGTGGTGCCTCTTGCTGACTTGCTCTCAGCATTCCTGCCATTTCTCCAGCTGCCACTCCGCTTTGGTTTTCGATGTATATCAAAAAATAAGAATTTTTAGATTATCTGAAGTTCTTATATGCTTTTTAGAATTGTATTTTCTCCCTTCTCACCCTTCCTCTCCTCTCCCTTCCAGTACCCCTGAACCCCTCTTCCACCCCCTCCATTCTTGCTACCCGTTTGCCTCTTCCATCTCCTCCTTCCTCATCTCCTTCTCTGCTTTCTCCCTCCTATCTCACACCACCTTCTTCATCCTCCTTCCTCCTTTCTTCTTTGTCCTCCTGCCTTCTTCCCTTGACCCACTCCATCGCCACCCTTTTTCATCCTTTTTCTCCTCCTATTCTATATAAACCAATTCTTAAAGGGCATATCATATTTTTGTAATTATCTGTGCCACTCCTCAGTAGCATAGTGAGAGAGTTTTGAATTGGATTTTGGACTTGGTCAGCATCCTAGGAATTTGGCAGGCATAGATCCTGGCCCATTGCACCAATGCCACTGCACCCAAGATTTTTCTGGATGCAGATACAAGACAAATAGCATTTTGGCATTGTATAATTGAATATAATATTCAAATTTCGATGGTAATAAGCAGCGCAGTAGAGTTGAGATTTTTCATCAGTGATTGGGGAATTGCCCATTGGAAAAACACTAATTATAAGTGTTGTAAACATAAGTGGCCAAATCTCCAGTGAATTTTGGTTTTGTGAAATACATAAAGTATATTCTAAGAACTTTTATTTTGGAGGAAGATAAAATAAGTAGCAAACACTTAATTTGAAGAGCCTGGAGATTGTGGAAATGTTCTGAAGCAAAAGAAATAAAATGGCATTTTGAAAATGTAAGCATAAAATCAGTTTATTTATTCGAATGCAGCAGGAAGAGACTCCATCAATTGACTTTTAAATAAAATATAATTTTGTTTCATTTCATTTGCAAAGTACAGATTTTTTTCTACATATTTTTCAGGAAAGGAGTTGTTTATTTTAATTGATTCCCAAAAGTGTTGAAGTATTGCAGAATTAATTATAACCAAATTCTACTGATTAATAGTTGAGTACTTTGCTTTGTCCATAGTTTTTACATTATTTCTGACCCTTTACTGATGGATGCATATCTTGCAAACATTCAAACTATAAATTGCAATTATTTTGATTGTTTTAAAATTAGCTCACTTCTTTCACAAGCCACAGCGTTTTTAATTAGTTCAAGTTATACTCCCTTAAGTAAGTCAAATATTTTAATTAACCATTATACTTTTTCCGTTCCGAAGAAGGGTCTCTGACCCGAAACGTTAACTCTGCTACTCTCTCCACAGATGCTGCCAGACCTGCTGAGTATTTCCAGCATTTCTTGTTTTTATTTTATACTTTTTCAGTGGTTATTTAAAATTATTAAATTTGCCTTAAATTGTTTTGCATATATAATTATATAATAGCTGCATTTATCATTTGAAAGATCCCACACACTTCATAAAACTGCATTTTCTTAGACTACACCTGTAATCTAAACAGATTTTTTTTTTGGTTAGGTGTAGTTCAATCAAAAGAAAGCCTTGGATGAATGAGCTGATCACCATTAATGACAAGCTCTTGACTCTAAAAACTCCACAGCGGAACAGTTAACGAGGAATAAAAGAATCAGACCATACCACTACCTCCTGTTGGGACAGAATTGGGCAAATACACTCCTCCCACTTCCAACATTTCTGATCCACTGCTATAGTCCAGCCTTGCTTCAGTAAATCACATTAATTCAAGTCCCTACTGGAAGAGGAAGAACATGGTTGCTGCAACTGGAATTGTGTGTTAGGGCGTTACAATCCATACAGTGAGCAGTCAGTACAGTTTTTCTTTTATTCCTTATAAGCAGATCAACTTTATCTGTTGGCAGGTTTTTCAGAGTTTAGAGCTTTTCTTGATTAGCCCTTTTATAGGCTGATGCTCATGGCTGCTGACTATGAGCCCAGTGGTCCTACTTCATTCCCACACTCCTGATCCCAACAAGGGAGCACTTAGCTCCCCACCCCAGCATCCCTATCCACCACTGTTCCTGTAGCTGTCCCTAACCCTTTTCCATGCCTCCAGGGAAGTCCTGTTGTTACTAACTTTCAGCAACCAAATAGGAGATATAGAAACTTGAGGAAATACGAGTCATGAGTGAAAAGAAGTTTAAAAACCAAAGAAAGGAAGAATATGAGGTGAACAAGTGAGACAGGAATGCTAATTTAATGCAGAAATGAGATCATTACTAACTGAGCCAAGCTTACAGTCACCTATGAAGCCTAATGTAAGGGTTTGTATTGTCTTTTCACAAAACCATAAGGTAATTACATACTAGGGAGGCCATTGTAAGATTAGATAAGATAGTGGGGGTTTAATGCCCCCTTCATTCCATCTTCGCTGCCTTCGGAGAATACTTGGCATCAGGTGGCAGGACTATATCTCCAACACAGAAGTCCTTGAAGCGGCCAACACCCCCAGCTTATACACACTACTGAGTCAGTGGCGCTTGAGATGGCTTGGCCATGTGAGCCGCATGGAAGATGGCAGGATCCCCAAAGACACATTGTACAGCGAGCTCGCCACTGGTATCAGACCCACCGGCCGTCCATGTCTCCGCTATAAAGACGTCTGCAAACGCGACATGAAATCGTGTGACATTGATCACAAGTCGTGGGAGTCAGTTGCCAGCATTCGCCAGAGCTGGCGGGCAGCCATAAAGACAGGGCTAAATTGTGGCGAGTCGAAGAGACTTAGTAGTTGGCAGGAAAAAAGACAGAGGCGCAAGGGGAGAGCCAACTGTGCAACAGCCCCGACAAACAAATTTCTCTGCAGCACCTGTGGAAGAGCCTGTCACTCCAGAATTGGCCTTTATAGCCACTCCAGGCGCTGCTTCACAAACCACTGACCACCTCCAGGCGCGTATCCATTGTCTCTCGAGATAAGGAGGCCCAAAAGAAAGAAAGAAATGCCCCCTTCTAAGACAGAAACAGACTTGGCAGCAAAAGCTTTATTGTAAATTGACTTTATTGAGATAAAGGTAAGGATAAGTTTATTAAGTTTTCAGATAAACCATAGTCACAAACTCAGGCAGTGATTCATAGTCTAACACAGATACTACTGGTATTACAGACTAGACGACAGAGCACACAATAGTTTCTCTTGTATTCTGGTCTTCGATTTTATTTGGTCTATCTTTCTCTCTTGTCTCTTTGTTGTTCAAAAATTCTCTGCCGTACAGGGACAAAATCAAGACATCTTTTTATCCTGGCTGCTATCCAATTAATCCTCCCTTCCCCCAATCATCTTTAGCTTTGTGTTTAAAGGATGCCTTCCTTAACCAATCAAGGATCATTCTTTGGCTGTTGCTCACCTTTCAAATTTACATAGGTATAATCCCTTTGGGTTTAACTATTGTATTCCATGCTTTTACATTCAAGGTTTCTTATCTCATTAGGAGACAAGTCTACATTTTGTTCTCTCAGAAGATGTTTTTACTGTCTGCTCTCAAGGTCTAGCCGTTTTACTGCAAGTAAACATTTTAAAATTTGACAATCTCCCAGAATGCCTCTACCTTGACATCTTGTCCATACTATGCCCTATTTCCTAAGTTTTCCCACTTTATCACACTACAAAGAAGGGTTATAATAAAGTTAAATGTTAGTTTATGCTACTAAGTCTGTTAGTTTATAATAACTAGATTTTAACAATTTGTATTCTGGTTAGTAACTTTGGAGTAATCTAATAATCTTACACTATTCAGCCCATATTAGTTCATCCATCCAAAATAACCTTTATGCCTCACCCCTATTAAGTTTGAACTTAAATAATTGCAAAGTGTTTTCTTCTACTTTGGAGGTCCATTCCATGTAATAATCATTCTTTTGCGGTAATTTAAATTTTTATTATGAGGCAAATAATCGTTGACAGTGAATTGGCAGTTCGTTTTTCTTTGAATCCAATGTAAATGAAAATAGGCCAGATGTAAGACAGGTTTTCATTTCACTATTGTCCCATTTGTGGAATTTCCCAATTTGAGTTCTAAATTTGCTTTTTATTAGTTTGGATCTGCTTCCTTTTGACTCACTCACAGCATTTACATAAAATAGCTTTCTGCATTTAGTTTTTCCATACACTTAACTATCTTTTAATATACTTTTAAAAGATTCCCTCTTAGACATCCTTTGAAGACTGAAATACAAGTGTTTCCGTACTTCCTCATAACACAAACAAACTTACAACATTAGGGATCAGTGTCATGGCTCTTCTCAGCACTGCATTGGTTGTAATCTACCAAAATTTCCTAGATTCTGGAAAGGTCCCAGTGTATTTGAAAACTGCAAATGTAGCCCTCCTATTCAAGAAAGGAGGGAAGATATAAAGCAGGAAACTATAGGCCAATTAGCTTAACATCTGTCATTGGGAAAATGCTGGAAAATCCATTATTAAGGGAGTAGTAGCAGGGCATTTAGAAAATCATAATACAATCAAGCAGAGTCAGCATGGATTATTGAAAGTGAAATTGTGTTGACAAATTTATTTGCGTTTTATTAGGATGTAACGAGCAGAGTGGATAAAGGGGATCCAGTAGGTTTGGTGTATTTGGATGACTGTGACCATTCTGATGGCAGTCAATAAGGTTTCTTTTATTCTTTCATGGGATGTGAATGACGCTGGCAAGGGCAGCATTTGTTGCCATCCTGAATTGCCCTTGAGAAGGTGGTGGTGAGCCGCGGCCTTGAACCGCTGCAGTCCATCTGGTGCGGTTACTCCCACAATGTTGTTAGGAAGCGAGTTCCAGAATATTGAACCAGTAACAGTGAAGGAACGGTATTATAGTTCCAAGTCAGGATGGTGTGTGGCTTGGAGGGGAGCATGCAGGTGGTGGTGTTCCCATCCATCTGCTGCCCTCGTCCTTCTAGGTGGTAGAGGTCACGGGTTTGGAAGCTTCTGTTGAAGGAACCTTGATGAGTTGCTGCAGTGCATCTTGTATACTATACACATTGTTGCCACTGTGCGTCCAATGGTGGAGGGAGTAAATGTTTAAGTTAGTGGAAAGGTGCCGATCAAGCAGACTGCTTTGTCCTGGATGGTATCGAGCTTCACCCATCCAGGCAAGTGGAGAGTATTCCATCACAACCTGACTTGTGCCTTGTAGATGGTGGACAGGTTTTCAGGAGTCAAGAGGTGAGTTACTCGCCTCAAAATTCCTAATCTCTGACCTGCACTTGTAACCACAGCATTTATATGGCTGGTCCAGTTCAGTTTCTGGTCAATGGTAACACCCAGGATATTGATAATGGGGGATTCAGCGATGGTAGTGCTATTGAATGTCAAGGGGAGATGGTTAGATTCTCTCTTGTTGGAGATGGTCATTGCCTGGCACTTATGTAGCACAAATGTTACTTGCCGCTTATCAGCCCAAGCCTGAATGCTGTCCTGGTCTTGCACATATGGACACGGACTGCTTCAGTGTCTGAGGAGTTGTGAATGGCGCTGAACGTTGTACAGTCGTCGGCAAACATCCCCAATTTTGAACTTACGTTGGAGAGAAGGCCATTGATGAAGCAGCTGAAGATAGGTGGGCCTAGGACACTACCCTGAGGAACTCCTGCAGCAATGTCCTGGGACTGAGATGATAGGCCTCCAACAACTACAACCATCTTCCTTTGGTTGAAGTCATACCTAGCACAGAGTTTTCCTCATGATTCCCTTTGACTTCAATTTTTCTGGCGCTTTTTTTTTATTCGTTCATGGGATGTGGGCATCACTGGCTAGGACAGCATTTATTGATGTCAAGGGCAGCCACTCTCACCTCCCCTCTTGAGTTCAGCTCGTTTGTCCATGTTTGGACCAAGGTTGTAATGAGGTGAGGACTCCTTGATGCCATGTAAAGGTTTACTACATAAGACAAGAGCTCATGGTGTTGAGGGTAATATATTAGCATGGATAGAAGATTGACTAACTAACAGGAAACAGAGAGTTGGGATAAATGGGTTATTTTCAGATTAACAAACTGTAACTGGGGTGGGGGGGGGGGTGCCACAGGGTTCAGTGTGGCGCCACAACTATTTACAATCTATATTAATGACTTGGACGAAAGGACAGAGTATATTGCAGTCAAATTTGGAAACGAAAGAAAGGTACGTTGTCCACTTTGGTAGGAAGAATAAAAAAGCAGGATATTATTTTAATGGAGAGACCCCACAAAATACTGTGGTACAGAAGGATCTGGTGTCCTTATACATGAATCACAAAGTTAGCATGCAGGTACAGAGCAAATAGGAAGGCAAATGGAATGTTGACCTTTTATTGCAAGGGGGATGGAGTATGAAAATAGGGAATAAAAGCAAAATACTGCAGATGCTGGAAATCTGAAATAAAAACAAGAAATGCTGGAAATACTCAGCAGGTCTGGCAGCATCTGTGGAGAGAGAAGCAGAGTTAACGTTTCAGGTCAGTGACCCTTCTTCAGAACTAGCAAATATTAGAAATGCAAAAGGTTATAAGCAAGTAAAGCGGGGGTGGGGCAAGAGATAACGAAGGAGAAGGTGTAAATAGGACAAGGTCACAGAATTGCTGACCAGAAGGTCGTGGAGTGTTATGTAAGTAGGGAAGTCTTGTTACAACAGTACAGGGCGTTGGTCACCTTATTTAAAGAAGAATACACCTGCATTCAAGGCAATTCAGAGATGGTTCACTTGGCTGATTCCTGTGATGAAGGGGTTGTCTTATGAGGAAAGGTTGAGCCTATACTCATTGAAGTTTCAAAGAATGTGAGGTGATCTTGAAATGTATAAGATTCTGAGGGGGCTTGACAGAGTAGATGCTGAGAAGATGTTTCCCCTCATGGAGGAATCTAGGACTGGGGGCCCAGTTTCAGAATAAGGGGTCTCCCATTTAAAACAGAGATGAGGAGGAATTTCCTCTCTCAGCGGGTCATTAGTCTTTGGATTCTCTATCCTAGACAGCAGTGGAGGCTAGGTCATCGAATATAATCAAGGCTGAATTCGATCTTTTTTCCACAAGGGAGTCGAGGGTTAAGGGGACAGACAAGAAAGTAGAATTGCGTCCACAATCAGATCAGTCATGATCTTATTGAATGGCAGAGCAGGCTCGAGTGACTGAATGGTCTAATCCTGCTCCTATTACTTATGTTTTTATGCCTGCACTACTTGAATATCTCAATTATGCCTCTAACCAGAATTAGTCACAATACTCAAGGTGTGGTCTGATCAGAGTTTGACCATGATGCCTGTGATGGAATCTGTGGTTGCAAAACTTGTTTTTTTAAGACCCTAACTGAGAGGAAAATTAGAACTGAAACAGAAACAGAAACCAAAACTGAAACAGAAGCTGGGAAAAATTTCAGGTTTCCAGGACAACTGACACTGGTTAGAACCAGATAAAAGGAGACAGTCCTCCCCAGATCAGGTAGGAGTGGAGCACCGGATAGCAGATGAAAGTGAAAGCTGAATCCAGGAGCTGTTTCTGTTACCTAAAGTAGCTGACTAACCAAACCCGGTCATACAGTGTACAGGTTGTCACTGAAGGACTCGGACAAAGGGAAGACTGGTAAATCCATGCCATCAAGACTGCCATGAGCAGAGCTGAAGAGATTCTGGAGAAGTGCACCTTGTGGTGAAAAGTTCGGATTGAGATGGAATCGCTGTCGGAAGAAAATCAATGGCTAAATTCTTGAAGAATGGAGCTGAAAATCTACCTGAGGAACTCAGAGTTCTGAAGACCTGTGTAACTGTAATTGTTTCCATATATAGTGGGTGGAATGCCCCACCCCATGGTGAAACTGTGAGACCCATCTCTGTTGTATCTGATAGTTAGGATGATATTTGGAATATATATATATATATATATATTGACTGTGATCAGTCTGTTACTTCATGTTTAATTTATGTTGGCTTTGGTTTGAGTGTTGAAGTAAAATTTTGATTTGATTTCCTAAATTGGGGTCATTTAGTGGATGCAATTCTTTTGGTTTGTTGGTAATCTCCAAAAGGATCAAAATGCTTCTCTGACTTGTACCATGTAGGCAAAACAGTAAAATATAACATTCCATTGACTTCTTGTGATTACCTCTGTGAATTAGTTGGACATGCTGAGCATCAAACCATCTAAGCCTGCCCTTCAATTTCATCTTTCGCTATTTGAATACCATTCACACAGTATGCATGCCATCCATTTTTCCTTCCTGCTTGCAATACATTTGTCTATTAATTTTCATCTTGCATTGTTCTGCCCACAGCCACATTTTCTTCCAAATTGTTCTGTAATTTTAATGGTGCTCCTGAGGTTCCACTGGCCTTCCTAGGTTGGTGCATGTTCAAATTGAGCATTTTCCATTTAATTTTTGAATCCAAGTCATTTATGTAATTTAGAAATGGTATTGGCCTCGACACTGATAGTTGGTCCAACACAGCCCAATGTTCCAACAAGTATCCATTTCTTTCTACGCTTCTGCCTGTTTCTTACCCATTCCCTAGAGTCACCATGAATTCTCACAGTTTTGAGCTAGCCTTATGTGCAGAAATTTGTCAAATGCCTTTTGTTACAAAACATGGTAGGGTTTTTTGCATTTACAGTAGTTCTTGTGCAGAGCAGATGCTGCTCTACTTGGGATTCTTCACTGGTGTTACAACCAGGTGAGAAAGAGGTCTAGGGTCCCCTTTCAACCTTCACCTGGTCTTACTGTAACAGGGTTTTATTTTAAAAACACCTTGCTTTTAGCTCCTCGTTGGTGAATCCTTGTTCACCACCATCCAATTATAAGACAAAGAAATGAGCACGAAAGGCTTTCTTAGGTTTAAAGAAGAAAGGTGAAATGTTATTAAATTTAAACTCTAATTCGGTCGACGCCCATGGATACACAACGTGCCCACGCTAGCATGCATACGTGATACACACATGCAAATAAAGGCAGAAAAGAGCAGAAGAAAAAATAAATTGGAAAGGTTTGAAGCAATATCTGAAGAGTTTTGTAACGGGTCTTTGAGCTCACTGTAGAGTCCTTGTTTGTGAAAAAGAGATGGGAACAGACAGGACAGGAAAGGAGATCTGCTTCAGTCCAGGAGCATTCAGCTTTCTGCCAGTTCAAACACTGTCTCTACAATTTAAAACTCCCAAAGTTGGCCAGCAGGGTAGTCACATGACCAACTGGCACAACCACTTCTAGCTTTGTGAATTGTGTGTGTCAGGGAATGGTTCTTTGTCTATAAACACACTCTGTTAATATGTAAAAATATCTTTCCTGCCAGGGGCCTGGCAACCCCTTGTAACAGGCCTTCTCTGCTTCTCAGCAACAATTTGAAATTGAATGTCCATGTGGCGAAATTAATGTGCCTCATTCTTGGCAGGTGGGGGCCTGCATGACACTGGTCATTGCGACCAAAGCAACACCTGCCACCAACAGATGAGTTTACATTAAATATATATTTTAAATGTTCCCGTGGAACCAGGAGAAGGAGTGGTCCCCGATTCCACAGACTGTGTTCAACCTTCGTATCCTCCCAACCCTGCCCCACAAACCCCCAACTTCCCCTGCAAGGACTTGCCTTAGGGATGCTGTTGGTGAGGTAGATGGCCCAATATACAACAATGTAAAACATGCAAATTGCCTATGGAGATGCAACAAACCATGGTAACCTGTGCAAGAAATGTTAATATAGCCCAAGAACCAATTTTAGACCAATATCAGGCTTCCCATTTGAAAACGAGTCATTGGTTATGGACCCAAAAAGACTTGATTTCCAGAGACACAAAACAATGACATTGAACATGGCAATTTGTTCAATAATAATTTGAGTATTTTATGAGACAAAGAACTGTAAATGCTATTTCAGTGATAGATTTTTGTCTCTCCTTATTTTAAGTTCCAATTATCAAATTCATCAGCCAAAAATCGGTTTTACTGTTATCTTGCAGACCTTGCAGTCAGGCTTTAATGAAGTAACTAACTTTGGTTCATCCATTTTAAATGAATTAACATGAAGGAATAATCATATTATACACAAGTAATATTTCGAAAGTAAATTCCAAAAATTATAGCATTCAGAATGTCAGCCTAGAATTACTTTAACCCCTCCTATTAAAAGTAACCTCCATAAAAAATGCATTAATATATTTTAATGGAAATACACCCCAGGAGGCAAGCAGCACAACTTTAATTTTAATGTATTAGCCCACTTTATATATAAAGTACAATTAAAGAGAATTATAATATTTCTTACTGTCGGGCAATAAAATTGTTTTATTAGATTCTAGAGAGAAAAAGTGAAATCTACTTCTGCTGCAAGATTAAACATTTCTTGCCAGAAGTTATGGGAATTTTATGGGATGTGTAATTTGCAAATTGAGTAGAGTAACTTAAGAAGAATTTTGTAAGGCCATTTTTTTTTTACTTGCACCTAAAATGGGTACCAAACTAGTAGAATGACCACGCTGCCTGTCCGACATCATCCTTGAGTTCAGACATTATCAACGTAATTGAGCTGAGCTGCCAAGCAATGAGCACTAGCAGGCAGTTTACCACACCAGGGGACAAGCTAAGCTGGTTGTGCGCAGTCAAAAGTGAGGGGAGGTGCACCAAGGTGGAAGCAGATATATCCAATGGCCGGCAGCAGGCTGCAGTACCTTTATGGGGCCAAAAGGAACATTGCTGTGCTGTCTGAGTCTACATAAATTCTGTGAAAAGTTCTATCCCTTTTCTATAATAACTTCCAGCAGTTCCTTTTAAGAACCTCCTGGTTAGATCACTTTCCACCAGGTATAAACATGTTGAATATGGGTGGCACACACTGCCCATTTTCTCACCTGAAAAATTGAAAGGACGGCACCTCGATTGCCTCTTGGACATCCAAAGGAGTCTTGTAATTTATATGTGGGCCTGTAAATTGGTGCAGAGCATGCCCATTACTACCTGAAAATTGCAAACAGGATCCTACAGCCATCTCTCACCATCACTTGCCATATTTTCGGGTGGAAATGATGACAGCCATTGAATATGGTCTGTGTAATTATAGTGTGACTTCAGAGCTCACATTTTGAAAAATTACTGTCATAACACTATATATGAGGAATGCCAGCACCTTCCTGGTCTCCATTCTTGGTATGACATGTCGAAGAGGATTGAAATTTTAAAAATCTAATTTAAGGAGCTCCACAAACTCAGCAATTTTTTACATTTTTAAAAAAGAGTGGCCTTACTCTTCAGCTGCTGTGCAAACAGCTATTCCCATGCCATTGCTGCAGATGCCTGAGGCCTGCAGCAGCCACTTTATTCAGCAGCCCTAATGTGGACTCTCTCTTGGTGTAGCCAGATCTTTGCTGGGATACCATTGAGTTTATTCAGGTTGGGATGACTTTGTGCAATGGCAGAAAGAAAATGAATGCATTTACACATCAACTTCAGCATTGCTTTGAGCAGTTTTCCATTTCATTGTAATGCAAAAGTTGATAGGAAGAATAAAAAGGCAGATTATTATTTAGGTGGAGAAAGACTACAAAATACTGCAGTACAGTATGAAACACAAAAGGTTAGCATGCAGGTGCAGCAAGTAATTAGGAAGGCAAATGGAATTTTGGCCTTTATTGCTAGGGGGTTAGAGTTTAAAAATAGGGAAGTCTTGTTACAATTGTGCAGGGTGTTGGTGAGGCCACACCTGGAGTACTGCGTACAGTTTTTGTCCCCGTATTTAAAGAAGGATATACTAGCATTAGAGGCAGTTCAGAAAAGGTTCACTAGGCTGATTCCTGGGATGAAGGGGCTGTCTTATCAAGAACGACTAAACAGGTTAGGCCTTTATTCATTGGAGTTTAGAAGAATGAGAGGTGATCTTATAGAAACATATAAGATTTTAAGGGGGCTCATTAGGGGATGTTGAGATGATGTTTCCACTAGTGGGGGAATCTCGAACGAGGGGACATAATTACAGAATAAGGGGGCACACATTTAAAACTGAGATGCGAAGGAATTTCTTCTCTCAGAGGATGGTGAATCTCTGAAATTCTCTGCCTCAGAGAGTTGTGGAGGCTAGGTCACTAAATGTATTTCAGGAGGAGGTAGATAGATTTTTGAAATCTTGGGAGTCGAGGGTTAGGCAGAGCAGGCCCGAAAGAGAAGTTGAGGACTGGGACAGATCAGCCATGATCTCATTGAATGGCGGGACAGGCTTAAGGGGCTGAATGGCCTACTCCTGCTCCTATTCCTTATGTTCTTATGGTTGTAAAAAGGGACTGCAGCAACAATCCATCAAACTTGAATTGGTGAAGTGAAACCTCAACAGTAAATACTTCACATGTGAACTGCAGAGAATGTAAATGCAATCACCTGAGGGCTAAACATTCCACAGCAGAATGAGAGCATTCTTGAAATTTTGTAGCAATAAGATTTTTTGATTTTGCAATAAATTTTCAATTGGATGACTCTCTTCTTAGGAAATTCCTGAAATATTTTTCAGTGTCACTTACAGTAGCTAAAAAGGAGATGTCTGGGAAAGGATTAAGAGAAAGAAGATCTGGGTATATGATTTGGGACTCAATGGAAAGATGCGAAGTAACTTACTTCCTGCAGGATAGAAACTAGGATAACTGGGCCTAACTGCAGACTGCAAAATCTCAGCAGCTGCTGAGAGAGACTGTCTCACCTAGCTTCCTGGCACCAGGGTATGTATTGTTTGAGGGAATGGTGGGAGAGCAGATGTGCTGTCCTTATAAGAGAGCAAAGCCTGTGCAACTCACAATGGACCACTGTCACTCCCATAAGGTTGTGGCACAGGGATTCTACTGATGTGCATGTGGAGATGATTGAGGCCCCATGATTTTGGTTTTCCAGCCTGCCCAAGGCAGTGGCGATGGTGGACCTCACCTCCATGCTGCCATGCCTGAGAGATATTACAATAGGGACCATGGACCTCTTCATTTTCCATGGTGGTTACCACATGCATTATAAATGAATGCAAAATGTCACAGGGCTCCATACAAAGTTGTCAGTGGACTCCTCTACACTGTCTGATATGCTGTGGAACCTCCCTGGCAGCAGTCCAATCTATTGTATGGTGCACAGCAATCATCCTTCAATTAAAGGCTGGGCTTTTGAAATGTTTATCTCTGTATCCTGCAGCAGAGCTAGGATGCAAGCTTGCCCTCTGGGGAGCAGCTTCCTGATCTGTCCTTCCAACCTGCACTTGTTTCCTGATTCACATTTTTTCCTAAAAGATTTGTCTGTAGTGAGGATGTCTCACAAAGCTGCATACTGGAAGTCTACTTTGTACGTGTGCTATCTGAAGGAGGAAGAGAACCAGCTCACAGCTCTTTAAAATGGGTGAGCAGTAAGGCAGCACCAGAGATACACAACTGAATGAATTCCTGGACCTTAGTGAGAGCAATGGCTCTGGAGGCTCAGGTTTAGTAAGGAGGTCATCAGAGAGTTGTGTTATCTGCTATGAGAAGATCTAAATCCCCAGCCCTGAGACTCCATTGCAATATCTGTCTCAGTGAAGATAATAACGGCATTCAATTTCTACACCATTGAAGGGTTCACTGGGCCACCAGAGACATTGCTTGCATAAACCAGTTGGCAGTTCATCAATGCATCCAGCAGGTGACAGATGGCTTTTTTGCCAAGGCAAGTCAATTCATCACCACCTTCATGCTCACTGTGCTATTTCTGTGAAGACATTAAAAGAGATCATCAGGAAAGAAAATGCAGAATTAATTTATGGTATCAAATCTTTCAACTGCTAGGGAACATTACAAAAGTTGATAGTCTGTGACAATTAATAGAATTAATACTATGGAAAGGGAACAAAAGATGAATCCACAGCAGGTGTTGCTCACCTGCTCCACCATTTCCACAGGGAGCATTAGACTTCTGCAGGCTTACATGATGTAATTTGAATGAGTGATAACATTGTGTGTATACATACATTGTGTTGTTGCCAAGGGATCACCAATAACTTTATACATACATAAAGGTTCATACTTACTTTCCATCTCCTGGTAGGATGATTAACATTCTTTTGGCATTCTGTTCACGTTCGTCTAAACAGTGCTGCTGCTATTGATGGGACCTCTTATGATGAGTGGTAATCTACTCCTGCTTAGTCTGGCAAATGTTTCTGGAAAGCAATCATGTTGTCTGTTAACTATTTTTAGTTCATCCTCAGATTCAACCTTGTTTTACCCTTACGGGATCTCATTTCTTTGAACCTCTTGTACTAATACTGAAATAATTCTTGCTGTTTTATTTGGCTTCTACTGCTATGTTCAATTCTAGTTCCCTCTTTGCTCCTCCAGCAGCCTTTGTTTTTTTTAAAATTGTGAGATACTTTCAAGTGGTTTTCTCCCAACAGGCTTTGCAGAGTTAGTTGTGTTTTCTTTTCTTATTTCATTTTTTATTGTCATCTTAATCCATGGTTATTTGATCTGAGTTTACTAGTCCTAATACACAAGAAGTAAGTAACTCCAGAAGATTTTATTTTCAAGTCTAAATTGGTGGAGATTCAGAACTTTTTATAAGACTGTGTCCTTTTCAGATTTGGGAAGTTGAATTTTTCTGAATGCAATAAAAATGGGGAAAGGAATATGAAAGTTTAATCTCACTGTTAATGGGCAGGGCAGGAAGAGTTTTTGTCATTGCCTTTGCAAATTGATTTTTTTTACAAGATTAAAAGATAGTGGTGGGAAATGGCAAAAAGAGAGTCAAAAGATTTTTAGTGTTATGCAATTAGGAAGATAGAGGAAGAGAAGAGCAAGGAAGAAGCGTTTGGAAAGAAACCTTTGTATAAATTGAAATTTGGCTGGCATGGAATCAGTTATCAATGTTTATAGATAAATATAGAAGAAGATAGTATTTCAGGGTAAAACCCATCATGTGGAACAGAATGAAAAACATAGCATTTCTTTGAGGAGAGTGCAGAAATACAGTGCTGTGATAATATTTTAGAGTGAGTGATACTGAATATAGTCAGATGATGGAGCTAAGAATATGTACATAAAAGCAAAATACTGCAGATCCTGGAAATCTGAAATGAAAACAATGTGCTGGAAATACTCAGCAAGTCTCACAGCATCTGTGAAGAGAAAAACAGTCAACAATTCAGATCTGCGTCCTTTCATCAGAACTGGCAGATGTGAGAAATGCAATAGACTTTGAGCAAGTAAAAGGCAGTTGGGAGGTTGGGCAAGAAGAACAAAAGGGAAGGTGTATGATAGGATGGAGGGCAGGAGAGATTAAACAATAGAGATGTCACAGAACATAAGGCAAATGGAGTGCTAATAGTAGTGGTAAAAGACAAAGAATTAGTCTAGATGGAGTGGACTCATTAACTGTTTCTCTCTTCAAAGAATACGTACACATTTTATTCTGCATTGTACAGTGAAATTATACAGAAACTGGAAGCTTTTTGGATGGATTGAAGAGATTAATTTCAGAAGAGAAGGAGGAACAAGGGAGCAAAAGAGATATTTATGGCACAGAAGGAAGCCATTCGGCTCATCGAGTCCATGACAACTGTCCACAGAGCTATGTAGTGAGTCCCATTCCCTGGCTCGCTCCCCATAGTAATGCGTCTATTTCTCTCAGGTGGCCATCCTACTTCGCCTTGAAGCCATTGGTCACCTTTGCTTCCACCACCCTTGTGGGCAGTGAGTGCCACGTCATCACCACCCGCTGCATAAAAAAGTGCTTCCTCATATTCCCCTGCATATTTTGCCCAAAACGTTCAATCTATGTCCCCGAGTCCTTGTACCATTTGTTAATGGGAACAGTTTTTCCTTTTCTAACTTATCTAAGCCTATCATAATCTTGTACACTTCTATAAAATCTCCTTTCAATCTCCTTTTGTTTTAAGGGGAACAAAATCAGCTTTTCCAACCTCACCTTGGCTGGAATCTTGGACTCCCTGCAGGAGCAAGCTGGCGGTGGGTGAGGGGGTGTAAAATTGAATGGGAAGCAGGGGGTGCCATTCCCATCAACTTCCCACCCCCACTGCAATTTTACCAGCGGCAGGGCAGGTGACAAATGGCCCGCCCACCCCAGCCCATTTAAGGCCTTAAATGGACAATTAATTGCCACTTCAGGGCCTCCTCCCACCGCCGCTGGAATATTACGTGGTGGGAGGGTGCCCAGTAAAACCTGGTGTCCTCCTTGTGGGGTGTGAGGGGCCCTGCTGAACGGGCACCTTGTGCCTGATGGAGGGTCTCTGTCATGGCACAAACCATCCCCACTGGAGCACTTCATCCCACTCCCCTTGCCATGCTGGGGCCCAGCCAATTGTCCCCAGCGAAGCCCCACACACTTGCCTGTATTCCGGGTCTCATCCATGCTGCTGATCCTGACTGGGTGCAGTTCCATCAGTGACCACCACTCTCAGTGGTGCTGGGACTAGCTGGCAGCTCTTGTGAGGGGACTTCCTGTCTCAGAGGGGCGAAAGTCATGGCCTGGACTACATAAAATTACAGTGTGGTTCCCAGGCCTGGCGGAGGTGCATTCGCCACTGACATTTTATGCCAGTGGGTGGGCCTCCGGCCCAACATAAAATTCCGGCTGGCCCAACATAAAATTCCAGTCCTTGTATGTAAAATCCTCCATCCCTGGAATCATTCTGGAAAATATCCTCTGCACTCACTCAAGGACACTCACATCCTTCCTGAAGTATGATGAACAGAACAGGACACAATACTTCAATTGGGGCCAAACAAGAGCTTAATAAAGGTTCAGCATAACTTCCATGCTTTTGTACGAATCCCAAAATCCCGTATGTTTGGGATAGAAATACAACACTGTACCAATGTGCCTCCTGGCTTGCTGTAGTCATGTAACCTCTACCATGAGGCACCCTGACTGGGGGGCAACAATTATAGTCAGTTTCAATAAAGACACAGTACACACCAGACTGTTGTCCTGTGAGCTCATAATATGGTGTCAGAGTGGAGCTGAGATTAAGTGTTGAAGAGCTATTTATTAGTATAGCTATGGAACAAAGGCCCCAGGAATGGTCAGAACTGCTAAAAGCTGCTGAAAAGCACAGGAAGCCACAGAAAAGGAACAAAGAAATAGCTGAAAGCAGAGGGTAAGACAATGGCTGCAAATTTTCCTCTGCCTGCACTGATAGAAATTAAAGGTGATATGAAACAGAACTGGCAGTTCTTTCACTTGCAATGGCAAAATTACGAAATTGCGACAGATTTAATTAACAAGCAAGAGCAGCTGCGAGTAGCTACACTTTTATCACTATTAGGGAGAGACTGTTACAAAGTGTATTCCACCCTAAATCTCTCTGAAGAACAAAGAAAATGGACAGCAGAAATTTTGAAAGCCTTGAAGGTACGCTTTGAACCCCAAGCGAAAGTAACCTATGAACGGTATGTGTTTAATATTAAGGCCCAAGGTGTAAATGAGTCCATTGATCAATATGTGACTGCATTAATATAACTCACAGAATCCTGTGAATTTGCGCAACTAAAAGATGATCTAAATAAAAACAGGATTGTATTAGGCATAAGATGTGCCGCAGTGTGAGCACGTCTACTTAGAGAAGACAAACTTACTCTCAGGAAAGCGATTGATGTGCAGAAGTGCTGAGGTTGTAAATCAGCAGCTAGATCATATTCATGGTAGAACAGACCAGGCCTTGCATTATGCTGACAGACATTCCAGGCAGAAAGATCACAGACAAAGGGCAGGATGAAAATACTGCAGAATACATCATGCACAGGAGAAAAAGTCATGTACAGCATGGGGACAACAGTGTTCTCACTGCAAGAAGCTGAATCATTCTGCATACAAGTGATTGGCTAGAAGGAAGCACAACAAGCAGATACAGATGGCCACTGGAGAGATGTCAGCTGAAGATTCTGATTAATCACTATACACCATATAACAGGTTGGTTCAGTCAGGTTGATAGGTGATAAATGGTTTGTGACTGTTGGAATGATGATGGCAGAAGGAGAATCTCAAGTCAACATAAAGTGCCAGATAGACACCGGTGCGTCATGCAACATCATGACCTTCACAGACCTGTGCGAAGTGGCTCAACATGGCGATCCAAAAATGAAGCCCTCAAAAGTAAGGTTGAGGCTATATGATGGCACCATACTAGCGCCAAGAGGACAAGTTACTCTGGGAGCCCAATGCAATGACAAAAACAAAGATCTGGAGTTCCAAATCATAGATGGCAAGCAAAAGCCACTCATCTCAGCAGAATCAATCTAAAGCTTGGACTGGTAACCCTCAACGTGCAAAAAGAGATTTGCAATGTGTCGCAGCACACTAAACCAGTGACCATGGAACAGATCCTAGAGGAGTGCAACAATGTATTTACAAGTTTAAGATGTCTTCCTGGAGAATATCATCTTGAGGTAGATGAGAGGGTAAGACCAGTTCAGCGTCTGCCGAGGAATGTTCCAGCTGCCCTCAAGGCCAGCCTGAGAGACAAGATAGAAGAGCTGGAAAGAAGGGAGTCATCAAGAAAGTGATAACTCCTACAGAATGGATTAATAGCATGGTAATAGTGTAACAACCTGGAAAGCTGACACTATGCATCGACTCAAAGGATCTAAATAAAGCTCTGAAGAGATCACACTACCCCATGCCAACCATCGAAGGAATTTTGCCACAACTTGCAAAGGCAAAAATCTTCACTACCCTAGATGCGAAGGACGGTTACTGGCAAGTGAAGCTGGATGAAAGCAGCAGCTTTCTAACCACATTCTGGATGCCGTTTAGGAGGTACAGGTGGTTGTGCATGCCCTTTGACATTTCCATGGCTCCAGAGGAGTATTAATGTTGACAGCATGAGATAGTTATTGATCTTCCTGGAGTGGAAGCTATAGTGGATGATCTGCTAGTTTATGGCTGCGGAGACTCAATGGAAGAAGCCATTGCTGGCCATGATCAAAATCTAGTGCAACTGTTATACAGAGCTCGCCAGATGAACCTGAAGCCGAACAAGAAAAATTGCAATTAAAGATGTTCGAAGTCAAGTACATAGGTCATGTACTGACAGCAAAAGGTCTTCGCCCAGATCCCGAAAAGGTGACAGCAGTAGCAGCGATGTGGTGACCAACTGATGTAAAAGCAGTACAATCATTTGTTGGATTCATCAACTATTTCGCAAAGTTCTTGCCCAATTTGTCGTCGGAGTGTGAACCATTACGCCAACTCACTGCCAAGGACGTGCAGTGGTATTGGTGCACAGAACAAGAAGCAGCGTTCACTAAAATCAAGCAACTAGTGAGGGCAATGCCAGTGCTGAAATACTATGATGTAAAAGATGAAATTATCCTGGAGTGTGATGCCAGCGAGACAGGACTTGGAACAAACCTAATGCAGCAAAAACAGCCGGTTGCATTTGCATCCAGGACATTAACACAAATGGAATTACACTATGCTCCGATCGAGAAAGAGTGCCTGGCCATTGTCTTTGCATGTGAACATTTTCATCAATACCGACTTGGAAGAGACAAAGTGACAGTCGACTCCAACCACAAGCCACTTCAAAGCATTTTCCTCAAGCCGCTACTATCTGCTCCAAAGTGTCAGCAAAGGATGTTACTCCGGTAACAGGGATATCATCTGGATGTGACATACAAGCAAGGGAAACAGCTGCACATCACTGACATGCTGCCGAGAGCTGCACTCCCTATGAAGAAAGTAGTGGATGCTACGACAGAGTGTGAAATCTTCCAAGTCCACTGTGAAGCTGCAGCTCGACATGCTCTGGAAGTCATCAACCCAGCAGAGACATTGAATCTGACAGACATGTGCCTTGCTCAAATCAAGCGAACTGCCCAACATGATCCAACTCTACAAATATTGCAAGAAGTAGTGATGAAAGGATGGTCTGAAAGCATCAAGGACACTCCTGTGGTCACAAGAGCATATTGGGCTTGCAGAGATGGCATCTTGTACAAAGGAAATAGAGTCATTATTCCTAAAGAGTTGAGAGGAGAGATGCTGAAGCACATCCATGCAAGCCACCAAGGAATTGAGTAAAGACTGAGGAAAGCAAAAGAAGTCCTCTACTGGCCAAACATGAGCAATGAAATCAAGGACCACATCAGCCAGTGCAGTGCGTGTAGCGAATACCAAGCTAAGCAAGCTAAAGTGCTGTTGATGACACATGACAACCTCGACAGACCTTGGATGAAGCTGAGAGTAGAGCTCTTCACTCACACAGGTACTGATTATCTTGAAACCAAAGACTACTATTCTGACGACTGGGAGATAGACCAGCTGACCTCAATGACTGCCGGTGAGATTGTAGAATGCCTGAAAGCACACTTCGGTCTTTATGGCATCATTGTGATGAGCGACAATGGCCCGCAGTTCACGAGTGAAGAATTCAGCCGCTTTATAAAGGATTGGTAAATTCAACACCATACATCATCTGCACACTATCCCCAGTCCAATGAAAAGGCTGAGACTGCAGTGAAAATGGCCAAAGGAGTCATAAAGAAATGGAGCAAATCTGGCACAGATATATACAAGGCAATCCTCGATTGGAGAAATACACCTACCAAAGGCATGGAAAGTTGTCCGGTACAAAGACTAATGTCACGCCACACCCAAACTATTTTTCCAATAGCAAAAAAGCTACTGAAGCCAGAAGTTGTAACAGGCGTGAGTGACAAAATCAAGGTGAAATGGCATAAAATCAAATTTCACTTTGACATAACTGCCAAACCATTGCCAGAATTGAGCATTGGAGAGCCAGTCAGGTACATCTTTCAATGCTCTCAACAAGAGTCAGCCCAAGTGGCAACTTAGTTGTCACCTCGATCGTATGCGGTGGAAGTGAAAAACCAGATAAAACTTCGCAACCGCAGACACATACGCACAACTGGAGAAGCTGTTCCGTCAAAGCAGGCGGCTAGTCAGGAAGATGAGAACTCACCAACTGCACAGACCACAGAACAACCATCAGAGGTCCAGAGCACCCCAACAATGGAAATAGAACAACAACAGTTACTGTGACAAGGGAACGACACTCGCAGGAGAAGGAAAATCAGGCAGATGAGCAACCAGTGACAACGTATGCCATTAAGAGACTGGCATGATTTAATGACTATGTGTGCAATGCATGTGCAGAGACTGACAAGAATGACGAACTACTAATGCATGAGAACAGTTGGGTGCATAGTGGGTAACTTGGGCAACTCACAGTGTAAATGATGCATGTAATTTTTTTTGTTTTTTTTGTATGAAAAGGGGAATGTTTGGGATAGAAATGCAGTACTGAGGATCACTCTTATCCAAGTGCTCCCCCACAGATATTTGATCCACTTGACCCACCTCATTTCCCAGCACCAGATCCAGCAATGCCTCCTTTCTAGCTGGGTTGAGAACATATTGATCAAGGACGTTCTCCAGAACACATTTTAGAAATTCCTCCCCCTCCTTACCCTCTACTCCAAAATTATCCCAATCGATATTTGGGTAATAAGTTCCCTAGAATCACCACTCTATACCTCTTGCACATCTCTGTGATTTCCCTGCAGATTTGCTCCTCTTTCTCTTTCTCCCTCTCACTATTTGGAGGCCTATAGATTACCTCTAGTAGTGTGATCGTACCCTTTTTGCTCCTCAACTCTAACCAAATGAATTCTGTCCTTGCCCCTACAAGGGCATTCCCTCCCTTTCCAGCACTAAAAAGTCTTCCCTAATCGGGACTGCCACATAGCCTCCCTTTTATCCTTCTCTATCTTTTCTGAATACCTTCTATTCTTGTGTATTAAGCATCCAGTCCTCGCTGTTTTTAAGCCAAATTTCCGATATTGCCACTACATCATATTCCCATACTGCTATTTGTGTTTGCAGTTCACCAAGCTTATCCATCACACTTTGTGCATTTACACACATACATTGTAATCTTGTCTTTGCATTGGTTATAGTCCTTCTCAGTCCACTCTCACTTAAATGGAACTACTCTCATCTCTAGTACTGTCTAACACTCTCACTCTGACCTCACATGATCCTTTGCTATTTCCTACTCTAGCTCTATCTGTCTCTTCCAATTCTCTTTGCACCTTGGTATTCCTCTCTTGTATTATCTCATGGTTCCCACACCCGTGCCAAGTTAATTTAAAGTCTCCCTAATAGCAGTAGCAAATCACCCCTCAAGGAAATTTTGTCCCAGCTCTGTTCAGGTGCAACCCAAATTTTCCAGAACTGGTCCCAGTGCCTGAGGAATCTAAAGCCTTCTCTCCTGCACCATCTTTCCAGCCATACATTCATCTGCACTATCCTGCTATTTCTATACTCACCCTTCTAACAGAGGAGGAAATAACTGAAACAATGCAGTAATTGATAAAAGACTTCCCTATGAGCTGATGGACTCCCGATGTACTTTTATTGCTATTATTCAGATGAGTTAAAAGGTAACTTCTAAAATTGTTTGGAATAGCTTTGGAAAAGAGAGTAATGACTCAATACATCAAATTCATTTCATATTTAATAACAGAATTGGAAAAGAAATAGTTTCTCATTATATAGCTTAACATTAATCATAAAATCTTGGCTGAGGTCCAGAATTGGAATGTTGAGTCCCAAGCCAATCCAATCAAAGGCAACTTCATGTTGAAGAATCTCATTAGTTTTGCCAAGGAGAAAGGTTTTCCAATATGCTTGGTTTAGTCTGCATCAAGAAAACGCATGTGACCATGTAAATCACAAATTTAGGCTCAAGTTGAAGAAATTAGATCTGAGAAAGAGTTGTCTGGCTTGGGTAGCAGGGGTGTGTATAAAACTCCTGCTTAATGGGACATTCCAAGGCAAGTACAGATTAATTTAGTAGTGAGATAAGGTTGCCCTTTATCTCCGTTATTGTGTGTGACCCATCCTACAAACTTTTGTGTAAAATAAAGATAAAAAGTCCTAATATTGAAAGGAAAAAGTGAATAAAACAGTGTTCTTATGTGGACGATATGGTGGGTGTTTCAAAACAATGGCCCAGAAATTTGTTGGTGCTTAATCATGCTGCAGTTGAATCAGGACCATCAGATGACTGATTTCAATTGATAACCGAGGGACCTAATATTTTGAGGTCTAACACACAGCTACAGACCTGAGAGGGACAAGGACAGAAATCCTGGAAATTTTGGGCCTTGAGAAGCAAACTTTAGGCTGCACTTTATCCGGCCAGCAGGAGCGGGAGTGGCAGGATTGGTGGGGGGTAGAAATCGGAGTGGACATGCTCTCCTGGAAACCCGACATCATGACGTCGATTCAGAATTATGTCAGTGGCGGGAAAGCTCCATGACAGCATTGCTGCTATGATGCGGTGGGACTGCAATTTAATTGGTGAGCAATTAGTTATGCATTTGCATTGAATTGTAGCCAATTTTATGGGAGTTTTAAATTTAGTCAATGGCACATGGGCATCAAGTGCCTTCAGAACCCCGGCCGTTTAAAGATGGCAGCACTGAGGCAAGGCCTCGGTGACACCTGGAAAGGCAGCCACGCAGAGCAGTGGATAAGGGAAGATGGGGGAATGGAGGCCATTGTCATCCTGCTGTGCTGGGCTCAATGCACGGGTGGGCGCAGTCTCGAGTGCTGGGCTCTCTGCAAGGATGAGCACTGAGGGGCATTGGTGCATCATCAGAGAAGATCACAAGGCAATTTCTTCTCTGCAAGGATAGCGCGTGGAAGGGATAAAAATCAGCTAGCATGGGTTTCATACAGCCCATCTTTGTAGACCCAATGCCACACAGCAGTGGCTCAGAAGGAAGGAGGGAAGGCCTAGATCCAGCTGGGCCCACCCGTGAAGCTCCAACAGGAGAGCAGCAGCAGGCAGCCACGCCAAGAAGGGCCTATCCACATCACAGAGTGTACTGGACTCGCTTCAGCTGCCTACAAATGTCCGAACGGCAGTGTCAGTGAAGAATGTGGCTCACCAGGGAGGCTGTCAGCGACATATGCTCCATGCTGCTGGATGAGCTGTGACCCAAGGGATTCGAACCCTGAAGATCACAGTGGGACTCAACTTGTACGCATCTGGCTCTTCCCAGGGATCTACTGGGGACATTTGTGGGGTCTCCCAGGCAACAGCCCACTGCTGCATCAAGAAGGTGACCAATACCCTGTTCAAGAGGACCAGTTACTATGCGTGCTACCAAACCGGCCATGACAGTCAGACGGAGAGTGTAGTCAGCATCGGAGCCATTGCTGGATTCCCCCAGGTGCAAGGTGTCATCGATTGCACGCATATGGTCATCAAGGCTCCCATGGAGCAGCCAGCTGCCTTCATCACCAGGAAGGGGTTTCCATTTCGTCAACGTACAACTGGTGTGCGACAGCGGGAAGCACATTTTTCTTTATTCGTATATGGAGATGTGGCCGTCGCTGGCCAGGCCAGCATTTATCGCCCGTCACTAATTGCTCGAGAAAGTGGTGGTGAGATGAACCACTGCAGTCCATGTGAGATAGGTACACCTAGGTGCTGTTAAGAAGGAAGTACCAGAATTTTGACCCAATGACAGTGAAGGAATGGGGATATAGTTCCAAGTCAGGATGGCGTGTGGCTTGGAGGGGAACTTGCAGGTGGTGGTGTTCCCATGCATCTGCTGCCCTTGTCCTTCGAGGTGGTAGAGGTCACGGCTTTGGAAGGTGCTGTCTACGGAGACTTGGTACGTTGCTGCAGTGCATCTTCTGGATGGTATACACTGCTGCCACTGTGGTGCGTCGGTGGTGGAGGGAGTGAACATTTATGGATGGGGTGCCAATCAAGCTGGCTGCTTTGTCCTGGATGATGTTGAGCTTCTTGAGTGTTGGTGGAGCTGCACCCATCCAGGCAAGTGGACAATATTCCATCACACTCCTGACTTGTGCCTTGGACAGGCTTTGGGGAGCCAGGAGGTGAGTTACGCACTGCAGAATTCCTAGCCTCTGACCTGTTCTTGTAGCCACGGTATATATATGCCTACTCCAGTTCAGTCTCTGGTCAATGGTAACCCCCAGGATGTTGATAGTGGGGGATTCAGCAATTGTAATGCCAATGAATGTCAAGGGGAGATGGTTAGATTCTCTCTTGTTGGAGATGGTCATTGCCTGGCACTTGTGTTGTGCAAATGTTACTCGCCACTTATCAGCCCAAGCCTGGATATTGTCCAGGTCTTGCTGCACTTCTACACAGACTGCTTCAGTACCTGAGGAGTTGTGAATGGTGCTGAACATTGTGCAATCATCAGCAAACATCCCCACTTCTGATATTAAGATGGAGGGAAGGTCATTTGATGAAGCAACTGAAAATGGTTCGATCTGGGACACTACCCTGAGGAACTCCTGCAGTGATATCCTGGAGCTGAGATGACTGACCTCCAACAACCACAATCATCTTCCTTTGTGCAAGGTATGACTCCAACCAGCAGAGAGTTTTCCCCCTGATTGCGATTGACTCCAGTTTTGCTGGGGCTCCTTGATGCATACTCAGTCAAATGCTGCCTCGATGTCAAGGGCAGTCACGCTCACCTCACCTCTTGAGTTCAGCTATTTTGTCCATGTTTGAACCAAGGCTGTAATGAGGTCAAGAGCCAAGTGGCCCTGGCAGAACCCTGCAGGTGTGTGCCCATTTCCCGGCAAGCAGCCACGACACCTACATACATCGACAGTCCCAGGTGCACAGCTTTTCAGGACCCTGCTCACCTTCAGGGATGGATTCTCGCAGACAAGTGCTACCATTGAAGACATGGCTACTCACATCAGTGAGGAACCCTTGCAATGCAGCAGAGGAGAGGTACAACACTTGCCACAGCGCCACCTGAGCGACCATCAAACAGGTAATTGGGCTGCTGAAGATGAGATTCTGGTGCCTTGATCGATCCACTGAAGCCCTGCAGTTTGCCCTAGCGAGGGTTTGCGTATTGTGGTGGTTTACTGTGCACTGCACAATCTAGCACAGCAGAGGGAGGAGCCCTTGCATGAAGTGGACATGACTGATCACCAGTTCTCATCCAGTGAGGAGGATGTGGAGGAGGCGAATGAGAAGGCACGAATGGATCTTGCTTCACTTGCACCAGAGGCCAGGGCCACAGACAGCTGGGCCCGGGAGGCAAAACGTCGAATTTGATTGAGTCCTGTGTGAGAGTGCTTAACTCAGGACATTTGGTAAGTGAGTGAATTCGGTGCAGTGAGGGAAGGAGCTGCTGTTCTGGTCTTTTACAGAATAAGGAGTTATCTGAGGGAGGGAGCTGGAGACAGTGAGACCTGAGAGCTGAAGCCCAGAGGCATTAAATAGGTGAGCAGATAGGTGATTGTTTGGTGCGTTTTAAGGGTTTTTTTCTCCAGTTTAGAAACAGCTACTTGGACAATATAGTATTGCATTAAATGTATAGCTTAACGAGTTAAACTAACTAATTTAATTGCAAACAATCATTGAGTGATATTTCTAAACTTGAATAAAATAGAAACAAGAAATGCTGGAAATACTCAGCAGGTCTGGCAGCAGCTGTGGTTAGAGAAGCAGAGTTAACGTTTCGGCTCAGTGACCCTTCTTCGGAACTGGCAAATATTAGAAATGTCAAAGGTTATAAGCAAGTAAAGCGGGGGGTGGGGCGAGAGATAACAAAGGAGAAGGTGTAGATTGGACAAGGCCACAGAATAGTTGACCAGAAGGTCATGGAGCAAAGGCAAACAATATGTTAATGGTGTGTTGAAAGACAAAGCATCAGTACAGAGAGGGTATTAACGGACTGAAGATTGAACAGCAGCAAGTACAAACATGAAAAAAAACAGTGGGTAAGCAAACTGAACAAACTAAGATGAAATGAAATAAACATACAAAAAAAATATAAAAAGTGTAAAAAAGAAAAAATAACTAAAAATAAAAATAAAATGGGGGGGCCCGTCATGCTCTGAAATTATTGAACTCAATGTTCAATCCAGCAGGCTGTAGTGTGCCGAATCGGTAAATGAGATGCTGTTCCTCGAGCTTGCGTTGATGTTCACTGGAACACTGCAGCAAACCCAGGATAGAGATGTGAGAATGAGAGCAGGGGGGAGTGTTGAAATGTCAAGCAACTGGAAGGTCAGGGTCGTGCTTGCGGACTGAGAGGAGGTGTTCCGCAAAGCAGTCACCCAGTCTGCTTTTGGTCTCCCCAATGTAGAGGAGACCACATTGTGAGCAGAGAATACAGTATACTACATTGAAAGAAGTACAAGTAAATCGCTGCTTCACCTGAAAGGAGTGTTTGGGGCCTGGGATAGTGAGCAGAGAGGAGGTCAATGGGCAGGTATTACACCTCCTGCGATTGCAGGGGTAGGTGTCATGGGAAGGTGGTGGGGGTAATGGAGGAGTGGTCCAGGTGTCGCGGAGGGAATGATCCCTTCGGAATGCTGACAGGGGAAGGGAGGGGAAGATGCGTTTGGGAGTGGCATCATGCTGGAGGTGGCGGAAATGGCGGAGGATGATCCTTTGGATCTGGAGGCTAATGGGGTGGAAAGTGAGGACAAGGGGAACCCGATCACGGTTCTGGGAGGCAGGGGAAGGGGTGAGGGTAGAGGTACAGGAAATGGGCCGGACATGGTTGAGGGCCCTGTCAACAACAGGGGAGGGAATCCTCGGCTGAGGAAAAAGGAAGACATATTTGAAGCGCTATCATGGAAGGTAGCATCATCAGAGCAGATGCGTCGGAAATGGAGAAACTGGGAGAATGGAATGGAGTCCTTACAGGAGGCAGGGTGTGAAGAAGTGTAGTCGAGGTAGCTGTGGGAGTCGGTGGGCTTATAATGGATACTAGTAGACAACCTATCCCCAGAGATGGAGACAGAGAAGTCAAGGAAGGGAAGGAAAGTGTCAGAGATGGACCATGTAAAGGTAAGAAAAGGGTGGAAATTGGAAGCAAAATTGATAAAGTTTTCCAGTTTGGGGCGGGAGCAGGAAACGGCACCGATAGAGTCAGAAATGTAACCGAAAAAAAGTTGGGGGAAAAACAGTTTCAGATTTCCAGCATCCGCAGTATTTTGCTTTTATTTCTAAACTTGAAAACTAATTAGTTAAATAAAACACAATAAACATCGCATGGCAGGTGATGTGTTGCAGCTGCAGCATGTGGGAGCTGGTGGACACCAGTGTGATCCACTGCAACCACATCTGCAGTAAGTGTCTTCAGCTTGAGGAACTTCAGCTCAGAGTTGCTGAGCTGGAGTCTGAGATTCAGACACTGCAATGCATCACGAAGAGGGAGGTTAGCTGGACACTTTGTTCCAGGAGGCAGTCACACCCCTTAGGCTAGGTACTTCAGATGTGGTCTGTGGTCAGGGACAGGAGGGTGTGACCACAAGTGAGCATAAGAACATAAGAAATAGGAGCAGGATTAGGCCATTCGGCCCCCTCAAGCCTGCCCTGCCATTCAATAAGATCATGGCTGATCTGCCTTAGACCTCGACATCTCTTTCGTGCCAGCTCCTCATAGCTCTCAATTCCACGATATTTCAAAAATCTATCTCCTCTTTAAATACTTTCAGTGATCTAGCCTCCACAACTCTCTGGGGTTGAGAATTCCAGACATTCACTACTCTGAGAGAAGAAATTCCTTTGTGTCTCTGTTTTAAGGTTTTTTTGAGGCTGTTTCAGCTTGAATGGATGAGGGCAGGGACTGCTGGAAGAATGAGCAAACTAACCACAGAACTGCAAGAACAAAGAACAAAGAACAGTACAACACAGGAACAGGCCATTCGGACCTCCAAGCCTGCACCAATCTTGATGCCTGCCTAAACTAAAACCTTCTGCACTTCTGGGATCCATATCCCTCTACTCCCATCCTATTCATGTATTTGTCAAGATGCCTCTTAAACGTCGCTATGGTACCTGCTTCCACCACCTCCCCCGGCAGCAAGTTCCAGGCACTCACCACCCTCTGTGTAAAGAACTTGCCTCTCACATCCCCTCTAAACTTTGCCCCTCGCACCTTAAACCCATGTCCCCAAGTAACTGACTCTTCCACCCTGGGAAAAAGCTTCTGACTATCCACTCTGTCCATGCCGCGTATAACTTTGTAAACCTCTATCATGTCGCCCCTCCACCTCCGTCGCTCCAGTGAAAACAATCCGAGTTTATCCAACCTCTCCTCATAGCTAATGCCCTCCAGACCAGGCAACATCCTGGTAAACCTCTTCTGTACCCTCTCCAAAGCCTCCACGTCCTTCTGGTAGTGTGGCGACCAGAATTGCACGCAATATTCTAAGTGTGGCTTAACTAAAGTTCTGTACAGCTGCAGCATGACTTGCCAATTTTTATACTCTATGACCCGACTGATGAAGGCAAGCATGCCGTATGCCTTCTTGACTACCTTACCCACCTGCGTTGCCACTTTCAGTGACCTGTGGACCTGTACGCCCAGATCTCTCTGCCTGTCAATACTCCTAAGGGTTCTGCAATTTACTGTATACTTCCCACCTGCATTAGACCTTCCAAATTGCATTACCTCACATTTGTCTGAATTAAACTCCATCTGCCATTTCTCCGCCCAAGTCTCCAACCGATCTATATCCTGTTGTATCCTCTGACAATCCTCATCACTGTCCGCAACTCCACCAACCTTTGTGTCGTCCGCAAACTTACTAATCAGACCAGCTACATTTTTCTCCAAATCATTTATATATACTACAAACAGCAAAGGTCCCAGCACTGATCCCTGCGGAACACCACTAGTCACATCCCTCCATTCAGAAAAGCACCCTTCCACTGCTACCCTCTGTCTTCTATGACCGAGCCAGTTCTGTATCCATCTTGCCAGCAGCCCTCTGATCCCATGTGACTTCACCTTTTCTATCAGTCTGCCATGAGGGACCTTGTCAAAGGCTTTACTGAAGTCCACATAGATAACATCCACTGCCCTTCCTTCATCAATCATCTTCGTCACTTCCTCAAAAAACTCAATCAAATTAGTGAGACACGACCTCCCCTTCACAAAACCATGCTTCCTCTCGCTAATAAGTCCATTTGTTTCCAAATGGGCGTAAATCCTGTCCCGAAGAATCCTCTCTAATAATTTCCTGACCACTGACGTAAGGCTCACCGGCCTATAATTTCCTGGATTATCCTTGCTACCCTTCTTACACAAAGGAACAACATTGGCTATTCTCCAGTCCTCTGGGACCACACCTGTAGCCAATGAGGATGCAAAGATTTCTGTCAAGGAACCAGCAATTTCTTCCCTTGCCTTCCTCAGTATTCTGGGGTAGATCCCATCAGGCCCTGGGGACTTATCTACCTTAATGCTTTGCAAGACACCCAACACCTCCTCCTTTTTGATAATGAGATGACTGATTCTATCTACACTGCCTTCCCTAGGCTCATCATCCACCAAGTCCTTCTCCTTGGTGAATACTGATGCAAAGTACTCATTTAGTACCTCGCCCATTTCCTCTGGCTCCACACATAGATTCCCTTCTCTGTCCTTGAGTGGGCCAACCCTTTCCCTGGTTACCCTCTTGCTCTTTATATACGTATAAAAAGCTTTGGGATTTTCCTTAATCATGTTTGCCAATGACTTCTCAAAACCCCGTTTAGCCCTCCTGACTCCTTGCTTAAGTTCCTTCCTACTGTCTTTATATTCCTCAAGGGATTTGTCTGTTCCTAGCCTTCTAGCCCTTACGAATGCTTCCTTTTTCTTTTTGACTAGGCTCACAATATCCCTCGTTATCCAAGGTTCCCGAAACTTGCCAAACTTATCCTTCTTCCTCACAGGAACATGCTGGTCCTGTATTCTAATCAACTGACGTTTGAAAGACTCCCACGTGTCAGATGTTGATTTACCCTCAAACGTCCGCCCCCAATCTAAATTCTTCAGTTCCTGCCTAATATTGTTATAATTAGCCCTCCCCCAATTTAGCACCTTTACCCGAGGACTACTCTTATCCTTATCCACAAGTATCTTAAAACTTATGGAATTATGGTCACTGTTCCTGAAATGTTCCCCGACTGAAACTTCGACCACCTGGCCGGGCTCATTCCCCAATACCAGGTCCGGTACGGCCCCATCCCTAGTTGGACTATCTACGCATTGTTTCAAGAAGCCCTCCTGGATGCTCCTTGCAAATTCTGCCCCATCCAAGCCCCGAGCACGAAGTGAGTTCCAGTCAATATCGGGGAAGTTAAAATCACCCACCACTACAACCCTGTTACCTTTACATCTTTCCAAAATCTGTCTACATATCTGCTCCTCTACCTCCCGCTGGTTGTTGAGAGGCCTGTAGTAAACCCCCAACATCATGACTGCACCCTTCCTATTCCTGAGCTCCACCCATATTGCCTCGCTGCATGATCCCTCCGAGGTGTCCTCCCGCAGTACAGCTGTGATATTCTCCTTAACCAGTAATGCAACTCCCCCACCCCTTTTACATCTCCCTCTATCCCGCCTGAAGCTTTTAAACCCTGGAACATGTAGCTGCCAATCCTGTCCTTCCCTTAACCAAGTCTCTGTAATAGCAACAACATCTTAGTTCCAAGTACTAATCCAAGCTCTAAGTTCATCTGCCTTACCTGTTATACTTCTCGTATTGAAACAAATGCACTTCAGACCACCAGTCCCGTTGTGCTCAGCAACATCTCCCTGCCTGCTCTTCCTCTTAGTCTTACTGGCCTTATTTACTAGTTCCCCCTCAGTTATTTCACCTGCTATCCGTACTGCTCTGGTTCCCACCCCCACTGCCACACTAGTTTAAACCCTCCCGAGTGACGCTAGCAAACCTCGCAGCCAGGATATTTGTGCCCCTCCAGTTTAGATGCAACCCGTCCTTCTTGTACAGGTCCCATCGGTCCCTGAAGAGATCCCAATGGTCCAGATATCTGAAACCCTCCCTTCTGCACCAGCTGTTCAGCCACATGTTTAGCTGCACTATCTTTCTATTTCTATCCTCACTGGCACGTGGCACAGGGAGTAATCCCTAGATTTCAACCCTAGAGGTCCTGTTTTTTAACTTTTTTCCTAACTCCCTAAACTCCCCCTGCAGGACCTCATCACTCTTCCTGCCGATGTCATTGGTACCAATGTGTACCACAACCTCTGGCTGTTCACCCTCCCCCTTCAGAATGCCCCCTGTCCATTCAGAGACATTCTTGACCCTGGCACCAGAGAGGCAACATACCATCCTGGAGTCTCTTTCATGTCCACAGAAATGCTGTAAGTGTCACGGACTTCCCACATCTCACAGGTGAAGCACTTCACCCCTCTAACTGTCATTTCTAGCACTAATTAGTTAATTAATATAAAATAAATAAATACTTATTAAATCCTTACTAAATTGTTATAATTAACTATATGGTCCCTCGTGCTAGATTTCTACTATAAATATTAAATGCTAACTAAATACAGGAATCTCCTCCCTCTGGTTTAGTTGCTCTACTTATTAATTAGTTAATTAAGGGTTTTAATCAATTTTTACCAATGTTTTATTTTCAACTTCAGTACAGATTCCCTACCAGCCAATCAGGTCACAGCTTTCCTGTGACGTCACTTTTCAGTTTTTCTTTTACCAGAGGTAAGTTTATTGTACTTACTGGTCTGGAACTCCGCCTTCCGAGTCTTCTCCGAGAATGAAGGCCGCGAATCTCCGAGGTAAGTTTTTCATACTTCCCGGTCCAGAACTCTGCCCTCCGAGTCTTCTCCGTGAATGTAGTGCAGGGGACCATTCAAGTGTGGGGAGTTAAAAGGAATGTAGGAGTAGTAGGGACAGTATTGTTAGGGGACTAGATACTGTTCTCTGCAGCCGACAGCATGAGTCTTGAAGGTTGTGTTGCCTGCCCAGTGACAGGGTTAAGGACGTCTCCTCAAGGTTGGAGTGGGTTAGGAAGGATCCAGTTGTCCTGGACCATGTAGGCCTAAAAAAGTTCTGCTGAGGGAGTATGAGCACCTAGGGGCTAAATTAAAAAGCAAAGCCATAAAGGTAATAATCTCTGGATTACTACCTGAACCACAACCAAATTGGCATAGGCTAAGTAAGATCAGAGTGTTGAATACATGACTCAAAGATTGGTATCGGCGAAATGGGTTTCGATTCATGGGGCACTGGCACCAGATCTGGGGAAAGAGGCAGCTGTACTGTTGGGATGGCCTTCACCTGAACCATGCTGGGATCAGCATTCATAGCATGAATGGACTCCACCATCATCGATGCATGACTGCTCATTGCCTCTGGCAGCTCCGCCAGATTTTGCCTTACCACTCTCTGAAACTCCTGCATGCCCTGTGCTGTCGACACCAGAGGCTTGTCATTGGCCTGGGGCTAAGCATGGACCAGGCCTCTGACAGTCAGTGGCCTCAGCTGTCACAGCCTCTGTCAACTGCTCGGGTGCGTGTGTGGTGCTCTCACCAGCTCGTGACCCCGAATCTAAGCCCCAGCGCACACCCACCAACATGAAAGTGTCTGCGTTGGTGAAGAGTGAATGATGTGACTGTGCATTGTCTGACTGCTCCTCCTCCTCAGAGGTCGATGACAGGCCCCCTGCGCTTACCTCCAATGTGCCACAATCTGCATGAAAAAACACAAAGATTTGTAGGTTAGGTTGTTCAGATCTCCTCATGCCAACCATGCGTGATCTGGATCTTCAAGGTCCTCCAATACACTTCTGAACACTATCTCCTCAGTCTCTTGTGCAGCCACTCCAGTCTCACCATTCGCAATTGCATGGCTGCCCTGGGCCCCCTCTAGCTACAGAGCCGTCTCCTCTGCTGACGTCAGAGGATGCACATCCGGGATCCCACTGCCAGTCCTTTATGTCTCCCTGGTGTTAGGGGCCCATTTCTCCTGCAAGTGGAAAGACAGACACAGTTAGACTTTGCATGAAGAGCAAAAGAACACATGCTAATGACAGCCCCTCATCCCCTGATGGGGTCTCCCAAATGGCTCCTCCCTACATCCACTCTCATGGATGTAAGGTGGTTGAGCTCTGAAATAAGGTGGCCTGTCGCCGAGATGCAGTCATACATCTGCCAGTGTGTGACAATGCCACCGCATTTGTGGTCACTCCCTCCCCATGTAGCACTCCCTTCCATAAAGACACATGCAAGCCTCAAAAAGGAGATGGGTATGTAGGACTCACTGTGATGGAGAGACCCTTTTGCAGCACAGGACCCAGTGACCCCACGGCTGCTGACCTCTTCTGTGATTTCCATCCAGGCTTGCTAGATCAGGCAGCTCTTACCATCCCTTCAAAAGAGGACCTCTCGCCTTTCCCTTGCAACCTGGAGGAGAATCTCCAGGGAGGCATAACGAAACCATGGGGCTAGCTGGTGTCTTGCCTCAGGCATGTCTCAGTTGGTTCCTGCTCCATCCGGTCGGTCCACTGTCCTGGTGCAGGGGCACAGGGAGGTGCAGGAGTTAGAGCAGTGGTAGAGGCGAGTCCCAGAGTTATTACAGCAGAAGCAGTGGTCGGGGTGAGGAGTGGGGGTGGTGGTGGTGGGGTAGGTCCAGGAGATACAGCAGCCGCAGTAGAGGGGTCCAGCAGCACTCCAGATTCACTGCATCGCTGAAAGGCAGCACAACAAGCAGGGCTGGCAGCACTTTAAAGATGGCACCAGCACCTGCATTCTGGTCATCTAAAGCCATCATCAGCACCTCATAGCCTGCTCCGTCTTACAGTAGGATGGGCCCCGCGCCTCAGTTATGTTGACTGGTTTGTGCGAAGGCACCCCATTCTGGTACCACCTCTGGGACCAGTGACAGGCTGATAAATTTCATCCCTTTTTGCTGGACAGAAGTAGTACACTCAAAGATAAGAAAATGGAAGGATGGTGAAATCACTGAAACTAGGGGAGATTAAAATTCTTATCATGTAATGTCAGGAAGTGTCTGGTACTGCTAAGAGTTGGAAAAAAAAGTTCTATTCAATCTGAAAGAGAAGATTAATATATAGAAGGAACGCTATATTTAATTATTCAGTCAGTAATAATCCTCTTTTGTTTTACATGTTGCAAGGATGTATATGCCTGACACATCTTTTACAGGGAGGTATAATGAAAGAATGAAACAGGAAATTATTTGCAGGAAAATAGTGGAAGGAGGGATGGGATTTCCTTTGTGACTTTTTTATTCTCCCCTTTTGCATATTTAATCTTTAAGTACTGCAGAACAAAAGCCCAAAGGCTTTTGCACTGCTTATTTTTTCTTTGGAAGAGTATTATAGCAATTGGGAATTGTACAGAAGGACAATACCATATGCATGGAGTTTACCCTATAATAATCTAATTTCTTGATGGTAAGAAGACTGAAATCATCAGGTAATATTTAAACATGCATGTAGCAAAGGCAAGCCATTATAGCTTGCCAATTTCCCAAAGTTAAGAGAGAGAATTTTTGGGTTAATACATGTCCCCTGAGTTTTAACAGGTATGCAAGTCTTCCTTTGAAAAAGAGAATTTGCATTTAGATAGGACCTCAGGATGGCCAAAGCACTTCACAGCCAAGAATGTACTCTTTAAAAGCTAGCTATTGTAATGTAGGGAAATACAGCAGCCAGTGCTCACATAGCAAGATCCCACAAACAGCTGTAAGGTAATGGGCTGAAATTTCTGAGCGTGCTGCAAATCGCGGCAGTGCGCTCAGACCTCGGCGGTCTTCAGGCGCGGATGTACTGTCACTGAGTCCCCGCGATATTTCGCACGGGGGATCATTTAAATGGAGGAGACGGAGCGGCCACCCTCGATAACGTAGAGGGGACGGCTACTCCATCACCGACAATGGCATCTGGTGCCACTGTGCAAGCGCCGACGCCATTTTTAAAGGGCTTCAAGTCCTTCAGGTACAATCAAGTTTTTAAAGGTGCTGGTGCCCAGAAATGACGCATAAAATTTCAGAGATACTTTCAATCCTCTTTCCAACACTCCCTCCCACTGAGTTATCAATAAATAAAATAACCCATCCCCCAGAAAACCAATTTGTAAAATTACAATATTTTACCCCCCAACTTCAGTATCTTTGACTCTTAACCCCTTCCTAGCATCCCCATGCCCAATCAGAGCGGTTTTCCCCGTTCCCCCCCACCCCCGGACAGAGATCCTAAGGCACGGAAGTGTCGGCCACCCGGCACCAGTATCGGAGTGGGATGAACGGTGGGTGTGGCTAAGTAATTAATTCATTTATTTGCATTTTTTTTACATATGCAGATTTTGCTCCTGTCACCAACCAGCGAGGGGGCCGCCATGTGGCCTCACTGCTGCCGGTAATATTGGGCCTGGGCTTCCCAGTGTTGAGGCCCGTGGCAGGCCTCTGCCCGGAGGCATTTTCCAGCCCCCCGCCCACCCCACCCTGCCACAACCCTCGATGTCGGGGTTGGGGGTGGTGGTGGTGGGGGTAGTGCTGTAAAATCCAACCCATGAACTGGGAGCAGGAGTAGACTATTCGGCCCCTCGAGCCTGCTCCACCATTTTATAAGATCATGGCTGATCTGTTTGTGGACTCAACTTCACTTTTCTTCCGATACCCTTTGACTCCCTTGTTTGTCAAGAATCTGCATACCTCTGCCTTAAAAACATTCAATGACCCTGCACAGATAGCAGAGAGTGGAGCAGCTGGAATGAGGCACTAGCTGTGGCATAGGGTCTAACGGGCAGAGATTGTGTTTCCATGACATGTCTGAACAATGGTATTACAAGAGACTCAACATAGAATGTTTGACCTGCCAGCCGTGATTTATCTGTAGCGTCAGTGACCATCATTCTCAAAGTTTTTAGCCTCGGAATCCTTGCAGTGCCTTGCTGGATACATATCCAGGATCTCCCATTCAGTGGTCAACCAATTCATAAGACAGGTCTGTCATATGTGTCAGTCATGGTTCAGTTGGTAGCACTCTTGCCTCTGAATTAGAAAGTTGTGGCTTCAAGTCACATTCCAGAGACTTGAACATAATAATCTGGACTGACCCTCCAGCGAAGTACTGAAGGAGTGCTGCACTGTCTGAGGTGCCGTTTTTTCAGATCAGATGCTAAAACGAGGCCCCATCTGTTTTCTAAGGTGAATGTAAAAAAACACATGGCACTATTTTGAAGAACAGGGTAGTTATACCTTGTGCTCTGGTCAATGTTTATCTTTCAATCAACATCACAAAAACAGATAATCTGGTCATTGTTGCATTGTTGTTTGTGGGAGCTTGTTGTGCACGCATTGACTGTTATATTTCCTACATTACAACAGTGACTACACTTCAAAAGTACTTCATTGGCTGCAAAGCACTTTGGGATGTCCTGAGGTCATGAAAGGTGCTAGATAAATGCAAGTCTTTTTCTTTTCCTTTTTCTTTCTTTTGTGACTGAGTTGTTTGCCAGGGCTGGCAATTATGTAAACTGTGCCTGGGATGATGCCAGTCAGAATGAGCGGGCGCTTTAGTTTGCATTTGTGGCTTCCTACAGGTGCAGAAGGTCATCAACTTCACACAAGTGGCAATCCAGGCACCCCAGATCACCCTGGAGTATTTGTCAACTGCAAGGGTTTCCACACCATCAATGTGTATCTGATGTGAAACTACAAAATTATATGCCTGCAGGTGTGTGCAAGATTCCCAAGGAACTGCCATGATGCTTTCATCATGCAGAAGTCCAAGCTCTCTGACATCTTCAGACCTGGGGTGTATTAAGCAGACTTAAGGGGTGTATTCTTGAAGATAAGGGGTACCCACTTCAAACTTGGCAAATAACACCCATCAGAAAACTGATCAACGAAGCCCAACAGCACTACAATGAATGATATATGGCCACCAGATGTATGACTGAACAAGCAATCAGCATGCTGAAGATGTTCTTCAGGTGCCTTTTAGTACACACCAGTCAGGGTTTCCAGAATGGTTGTGGTATGCTGGGCTGTACATAAAATTGCACAGTAGTGAGGTTTGAACCTGCAGGAGAAACCAGGCACAGAACTCTGACCCTCTTTGGATTATTTTGAGGAGGAAGAAGGTGATAAGAGCAATGCATCACTGACTGTTCACATTGCTTTCAGAGATGGCTTTAGTAATGCAAGTTTCACTTGCATTGCACCAGTGGACCCATGTCAGAAGCACGTGCAACAGCCACTCTTCCTGTGCCCTAATACCACTGACACAAAGCCATCCTGCAAACAACCAACCACCCTTGCACATCCACTCCTGCTCCACCCCATTGGTCCTCATCAATTCACATCTTCCCATTCAACACCAAACAAGTTAAAAGGCAACTTGCCACCCAGCAACCAAGAACACGAAAGACAGGAAACTGTTGCAAAGGAATAAAATATGTGATTGATTGAACTAAAGAACAGAAACTCCACAACATAATATTTCCTTGTACACCCCTGTGCATACCCTTGTGCAATTGCCGAGCTTTACTCTTCCTTTTCCTTCTGTTCCTACATGAAGCAACTTTTGTGGCTTCAGCAGAGTTTGGGACAGGCTGCTTAGATCCCTGCTCTGACTGCTGAGATGCTTTTTGCCAATGTTTTCATGTTTTAGAATCCATGAGCGCCTCATCAATGACAGCTCTACATGGGCAGACTCAGTCATCAGGAGACGAGGCAGCATGTGGGGTACTGACTGAGGTGGGTGCAACAGGTGAGAAGTGAAAGCACTTTGACTGGAATCCTCACTTCCACGTCTTCTTTTGGCATCATTCCTCATGACTCAGCTGCAAGTCACAGCTACCACTCCACTCCACTGGAGAGTACTATGGCACAGTGTGGCACCGTAAGGCTAAGGTATCTGCCAAGCTATTTAAGGTGGCAGACCTGTTGGCATCCAGAGTTTGCACAGTCATGGACAAGGCATGCATGGACTCATTTGATTGCAGTTGGATGTTCTATAGAGTTGGCTACTCTATCCATGGAAGAACATATTATGCTGTGTGACATAAACACACTGCATGCTTGAGGCAGACTTCTCCATTCTCTCTGGAATCCTGGTCAACGTGCTTGGAAGGCCTGTCAGTGCATTGCACATTATCTGCTGCTGCTCAATAATTATTCTTTTCATCAACGGTCCCCAGAGGTACAGCATCTGTCCAGATGAGCAGAACTTGGAGATGGCTGTGCCCTCTGACAAGGATTGTCCACTGCTATCCCTGTCTCCACCATCTACTCTTGCTTACTTATGAAGTGTAAGTCACCAGCTGAAAACGCCACCATCTGTAAACTGGTCCCACCAAAGTGCGAGTATTTGAGTTGGTGTGTGTGGTCTGCATGAGCCATGTGACTGTGTGCAACCTCAGAAGGAATAAGCATGATTAAGGAATCGTCTTTGACATCCACCAAATGCTGCACACTTGAAGGCCCTGTTGGAGATAAAAGATATTAGTTAGTACTGGCTAGGCAAAAATGCAACTTATTATGAAGATAATCATATTTCTCTTGCTGTTGAAATTAAGTCAACGTGACTGAGTGCTGTAAGCCATGTGAGTTGTTGATATTTAATTGTCACCATTTAGATGGAAGGTCCCTGTCTTCCCATCTCCAGTAGCCAACGATGCCAAAACGTGGCATATCTCTAGCACCATCACCTCTGCAGTTGTGAGATCTGTGAAGGCTCACCTCCAGCTCTCTCCCCTGGTGCAGGAAAAGACAGCACAGAATATGTGGGAGAGGGAGAGAATGGACCAATGACTGACGGTAATGGTGTTTGTCCATCTCATGGATGCAGTGCATCTGGTGAGGGTTACTATATGGGAGAGGCATCAAATTGAATAAGGATGAGGATGAGTGGCAGTGGTGGATGCATAGATGAGGATGTGAGGAAATGCTTAGAAAGAGTAGGATGGGTGAATGTGCAAGGTAAATGGATGCAAGGAGTGATATGATGGAGTAGGCTTGATAAGGCAGAGTGAGGAGGAGTCTACAGCAGGATGTGGGTGAATGTGCAACTGTACTCACCTTTCTTGACCTTAGGGCATTAAAGTGCTTCCTGCACTGAAATCAGTATGTGGCACCAAGCTCCTGCTGCTGACCACCTCCAACTACATCTCCTTGGTGTCGAACAGCAGATTTCTTCCAACCATTACTGGGGAAGGATATTTCTTTCTGACCCCAGCAGCATATCACAGCCTTTGTCCATCTGAAATCCTTTCTCCCAGATTTACTTCTCTTCTTCCAAATACTTCCAATTTCTATCTTTGATTTGGCCCTTTAAATACTGGAGTTGGGATCGTGTCTCATGGGTCTTCATCATGTCCACTGCTGCGCATTGGTTGGCAAACCCAGAAGTAAAATGCAAATGAGATAGCTGAGTTTAAAAAGCCACAGACAGATGCGCTAAACTTGTTTCTGGATTTCCCATGTGATATTGGCTGCTCCAGCTCCCAGCACATCTCAAATTAATATTGGAGCTCCAATCATTGTTTCTGATTACTGGATATCCCATTTGCTGCCGCATTTCATGATTTTTGAAAAGGTTGAAGAAGGAATATAGTTATCAGGTCATGATGTCTTCTGCACTATTAAACTGAACTACAAAACGCAGTCCTTCAGTGTTACCGAGTGGTTCACTACCACTGAGTTTCTGTCAGATTCACAATGAATGGCGGGTTGAGCAAATATAAACTGAAATCAGACAGTCCCTGGTTTTTGACCTGTCTTTCACAAGAACTACTGTGATTCACAAGGCCTCCCACAGACCTGACTTGAGGCTTCTTTTGATTTCCAGAGTATAAGGAAATCCAAATGGCATTTAACCAGAAAGATTCAGTCAAGTTCAAGGACATCCAACAGACCTTTCTTCTAAATGTGCCAACCTCTGAATCAAAGAAGTCCACCGTTGCATTGATTGCCTGGAATGTTTCCTACCTTTAATGCAAATAACCTGCCCAAAATATTGGGGACTATCTGTGAATTATATCCTCATCCAATGACAATGCCATAATCAGCATTTGCATAGCTAAGCCTTCCTGTGTATACCATGACTGGAAATAAATAAATTCTTCATAGAGACCAAAGCTTTATTTTTGTTATGTTGCATAGCGGGAGGGTCACGCTGTCTCCCCATCAGCTGTTGTGAACTGATAAGCAAGCATTTCCTCGGAGATTGCAGCAGCTTCTGCTTCATTGGACATTCTCCTCAGGATGCGCACTTCCAGACCAGTAGGTGGCGGTGATGGTGCAGATCAGTTTACAGCACCCAGAAGGCCCTTTGGGAACTGAGGAGTGTCTCTGGCGGACTTGAGGCGTGGAGATAGAGAGCCATGGGCAGCAGGCAGGACAAGAAATAGGTGGAGCGAGTGACTTAAGGCCCCAGAGATTGAGAAGACCTGAGATGCTGAAGAGGTCTCTGGTGAGCTGGATATCAAGGTAATCTATGGCTCATGAGTTCAAGTATAACTAGCAACAAGAGGGCCACTTGCTCACAACATTGTTCTTGCTTCAAGTACAATATCTAAGACGAAAAACCTCTTGCGAAGTGTGGGGAGTGCAACAAGCAAGAAAATTGCAGGTATGCTACCATTGGAGATGAAATTGCAAATAATGGACCTATGATTTTCTAATAAGCTGCCTACTGAGGCATGTTGTAAAATTTCTCTCCTAGAGTCTGTAATACAGGATAACAATGAACATGTGAAATAGTACAAGATAATAGTGAACACTTAGAAAGGCAAAGGCTAATCAGACAGTCAGTATGGGTTTATAAAGAGCAGGTCATGCTTGTCTAATGTCTTTGAATGTTTTGAGAAGTCATGCTATGTATAGACAAAATGAATGTAGGTTTTCAGGAAGTTTTGATAAGGTACCACTTAAAGGATTTGTTATAAATATTCTGGCAGATTTTATTAAAGGGAATGTAGCTGCATGGATAAAGCACTGGCTGAGGGAAAGAAACAATAACTTACATTTGTATGGCACCTTTAACATCAACATTAAAAAAATCAAAGTATGACACTGAGCCGCATAAGGAGATATTAGGCCAAATGACCAAAAGCTTGGTCAAAGAGATAGATTTTAAGGATTGTCTTAAAGGAGTGAAGTGGAGAGGCAGAGAGGTGTAGGGAGGGTATTCCAGACCTTAGGCAACTGAAGGTGTGGCCACCAATAGTGGAGTGATTAAAATCAGGGATGCTCAAGAGGCCAGAATTAGGGCAGCACAGATGTCTCGGAGGGTTATGGGGCTGGAGGAGATTAGAGATAGGGAGGGGTAAGGCCATGGAAGGATTTGAAAATCAGGATGACCGGGACCCAATGTAGGTCAGTGAGCACTGGGGTGATAAGGGGATGGGACTTGGCGTAAGTTAAGACACAGGCAGAGAGTTTTGGATGACGTCAAATCTACGGAGGGTAGAATGTGGGAGACGAGCCAGGAGTGCGTTGGAATAGTCTAGAGGTAACAAAGGCTTGAATGAGGGTTCCAGCAGTAGATGTGCTGAGACGAGTGAAGTCTGACAGAAACTGGGAGTCTTCGTGCTGGCGCGAATATGTGGTCGGAAGGTCATCTCAGGGTTGACTGTGACACCAAGGTTACGAACGGAGTGTCTTAATCTCAGACTGTTGCTGGGGAGAGGGATGGAGTCAGTAGCGAGTGAACGGTGTTTGGAGCAGGGGCCTAAAGTGATGGCATCAGTCTTTCCAGTATTTCTATTCATCCAGTACTGCATTTGTTGGGACAGGGGAAACTAAGATGACACTTTCTCCTGAACCTAATCAATGCACTGTTATATTCTAATGACAATCCTGATTAGGTGCCTACTGCCCTCACTCTTCCAGATAACTACTGTGAACAACTGTATCCTAGCAAGGAGTCAACGCCCTTGGGAGAGGAAGGTGGGAAAAAATTGGGACAGAAAATAAAACAAAAGAAAAACATGAGTGACATAAACACACTGGAATAAAGCTGAATTCATTGACTCTTACCAAGGCAGAATTTGATCAGGGTAAGCAGTCTGATAGTTTCTTCTTTTTACGGCCCTCCTTAAAACCCAACTCTTTGACTAAATTTTTAGTTACACCTTTCTAATATTCACCTCTTCGGCTCAGCAGTCATTTTGTTCATTTATGCCTCTGTGAAGCTCCCTTGGACACTTGTCTACAATAAACGTCCGACATAAATGTCGTTGAAAGGGAATTATGTAAGTGTTTGAAAAGGAAGAATATAAAAGGATACATAAAAGAAAGAGGGAACTGGGATTACAGGAGAACCTTCCAGTTAAAAAGCTTACACTGACAACAGCCTCCACATAGCTGCCTTCTGTGCTGTAATTGCTATGATTCTATTGAAGATTGCTGTTGAATCAAGAATTTTGGGAGAGAAATTCAACATTGTTGTACCCGTTATTCATGACATGCATCAGTATTTGTATCGTATTCTCAATCCAATTACCTTGGTTCTTAGATTGATAGGCTTGTTATTGATCCATTTTATTGCTCTGTTTGCAGTCAACCTGACATGCAAGTCAGTGCCTATTCACTTCATTCAGGAATTAAGGATTAAAGTCTCTGCCTTGGTAAGAGTCAATGAATTCAGCTTTATTCCAGTGTGTTTATGTCACTCATGTTTTTATTTTGTTTATTTTCTGTCCCAATTTTTTCCGCCACCTTCCTCTCCCAAGGGTGTTGACTCCTTGCTAGGATACAGTTGTTCACAGAAGTTAGCTGGAAGAGTGAGGGCAGTAGGCACCTAATCAGGATTGTCATTAGAATAAAACAGTGCTTTGATTAGTTTGAGGAAAAAGTGTCATCTTAGTTTCCCCTGTCTGAACAAATGTGTAGTTGTCCACCATCAGGCTTTCATGTAAAGTTTAATGTTGCCAACCCCAGGTGTGATAGAGTGAGTTCAGTGTGCCTGAGAATGTTCAGAGCAGGTAAAAATTTGGAAATGGCAATTGTGAATGATTGGAGCATTACCACACTAAGCTAGTCACTTATAGATTTGAATTAAAGTTGCCAAATAGTAGAGTGGATACTGTAATATCATCCTAATTGACCTGTAACAATATCACTATTCGTTCATGTCCTATCTCAAGTCTTTCCCTACTATATTTTACTAGGTTCTCTTGAGTAAGCAGATAAGTAAGCATTTTAGGGTAACAGTGTTTAGGTGCTAGAAACTCAACTTTACAAAATACAATGTGGCTTCTGTGTAAGCAGGTTGCTCAGGAACTGTTTCAGTTTTATTACCAGGTTCCAAAGCTAACATTATGATAATGTACTCTTGGGTGAGACCTTGGGACACATGGTGAGTTATGCTTTGCAGGGAGGCTGGAGATTTAAAGAGTGAAGATGGTAGAAGCCTGGAGCTTGCTTTTGAGCAGGTGGGAAGGGGCTAAAATAGTGCCAGCATAAACAGAAAAGGTGTGACGAGTCAGTGTCAGCATGGAGGACTAAAAGTCAATCTGAATAGGGAAGTAGAAGCAGTGGGAAGAGAGAGAGTGACTGCAATTAGCAGGCAGAGGCTGAAGGCTCTGTTGAGGGGCCAGGGGAGAACTCCTGCTCCTCCTGGCCCACAAGGAGTGCTGAGAAAGGCATTTACATTGTGAAGCCAACAGCTCCACCTTCCTTTCACTGCTAGGTTTCCCGACACCTGGGAGACCTGGGCAACTGCAGTGAATTTTAATTTGAGCTCCTAATCTCACTTTGGGAGCCTGATTTTAAATATATTAAGTGCCCATTCATATTCCCTGCATTTAATTATTTTAAGACCAAGTCCCCCTCCCTGGGAAATGCTGCTAGGCATGAAAGAGAAGAAGAATAGTTAATGATGCTGAACAAAATGTGTTGAGTCGAACACAGTTTTCAATGTACAAACTCTATGGTGTCTCCTGAGTCAAACTTGGCAGTGGAGTGTTCTTAATTCATATTCAGTAACTCAGTATGTGACACTAATTAACCCTGCTCAGTACTTCATTAAGAGTAAACGCCAATGTAAAGAATCTGAATAACTTTGGCTATAATCCTTGATATAAAGTTGGCATTTATACAGAAAATGTTGTGGAGCACTACAGTTCTCCACCGATTGCTCATGAAAGTTTACTTAAATCTATTTTCAATTATAATAACTGTCCAGGCGGCACAGTGGCGCAGTGGTTAGGTTAGCACTGCAGCCTCACAGCTCCAGGGACCCGGGTTCGATTCCGGGTACTGCCTGTGTGGAGTTTGCAAGTTCTCCCTGTGTCTGCGTGGGTTTTCTCCAGGTGCTCCGGTTTCCTCCCACAAGCCAAAAGACTTGCAGGTTGATAGGTAAATTGGCCATTATAAATTGTCACTAGTATAGGTAGGTGGTAGGGAAATATAGGGACAGGTGGGGATGTTTGGTAGGAATATGGGATTAGTGTAAGATTAGTATAAATGGGTGGTTGATGTTCGGCACAGACTCGGTGGGCCGAAGGGCCTGTTTCAGTGCTGTATCTCTAATCTAATCTAATCAGTTTCTTCTGTTTCTGCCAATGCACATACATAAATGATATTCCTTTACTTTTTCTAAATTGATAATTGAAATATAATTACTTTAATTATTCATAAATTAAAATTGTAAACATCTGTGCCCCAAAATTATCGATGTCCCATACCGCTGGTTTGGCAGAGTGGAGCCTCCATCTGTCTGGAGCTGAGGACACAAAGCTAGTCCTAAATTGCAGGCCCAAGCACTTTAAATAGTCATGGGCACATAAAAAGAATATGCGACCATAAAATCATAAGAAATAGGAGCAGGAATAGGCCATTCAGCCTATCTAGCCTGGTCCGCCATTCAATAAGATCACGGCTGATCTGATTGTGACCATAACTCCACTTTCCTGCCAGCCCCCCATAACCATTGACTCCCTTGTAGATCAAAACTCTGTCTAACACAGCCTTGAATATATTCAATGATCCAGCCTCCACTGCTTTCTGGGAACGAGAATTCATAAGATTAACAACCCGCTGAAAGAAGAAACTCCTCCTCATCTACATCTTGAATGGGAGATCCCTTATTTTTAAACTGTGCCCCATAGTTCAAGATTCACCCACAAGGGGAAACATTCTTTCAGCATCTACCCTGTCAAGCCCCCTTAGAATCTTATATGTTCAATAAGATCATCTCTCATTGTTCTAAACTCCAATGAGTACAGACCTAACCTGCTCAACCTTTCCTCAACCAGCTCCTCCATCATGGGACAGTGAGGTTCCTCCTGGGCTAAAGTTAAGCTCATCAGTAAGTTTATTTTATTGCTCAGAAGAAAGCAATTTGTAGAAAGTTTAAAGGTAATCAAGGCTCTCTGGATCATGTGCCTTCCCCTTGGGAGATTCTGAGGCCTTTGTTGGCAGCTGAAATGAGTTCTGCTGAGCATGGAATTTGCAGAATTTCACTTGAGAAGTTTGGGATTGTCCCCAGGTGCCCCCTCATTGTGGGGTTGGGGCCTGGGAAATTCCCTGGACTGGAAGCTGAAGGGCCAGTATCAATGGGCTGGAATTCCATAACGTACTTCCACCTCATTCTTCTCTCTTCCTCGGTGTGAATCTTGCAATCTGTCCTCTCTGATCCCAAAATTTCAGGATCTTGGTTACACCTGACCATTTATCTATTTCACTTTTATGTATTTTAAAAATGTTTTACATTCATTGGGAATTGTTTCATAACACATTCTACCAGATACTTTTTTTTCGAAAAGACCTTGAAAAGTTTTCACATAATGCATTATCACAGGTTTCCCTTTCTTATTGTTAATAGTCACCTATACAGTGAATTTAGAGCGAATTTCTCAGTGCTTCTCCCACTCTGCTATTCTAACTTTTGCATAAATTCAACAGAAACTATATTTACACCAAAGTTACACAGTGAAATGGGAGAAGCCTTGAGGACATACCCAGCAAATGTCTGGTCACCTGAGATGGAAGCAGAGGCAGATATATAGGTCTGAGGCAAATCCCATTCTCATGCTTCTCATGTGATAGGAGATAACATATTGCAAAGACCCTTGTCATAAAACATTATCCTCCAATTTGGATAGACTTGAGATTTCAATTTGTAATAAAATCTTTCAATTTTTGCAACCCTGTATGGCTGTATGGTATCAAATAATCAAATATTGGAGTATTGACACCAGCTCTTTAAAGGGAATTGTAGGCATCATCTTTACTCTGGGGTGGGAAGAGAACCAAAACAGTAGTGTGTCATTTCGGGCGCCACAGTGGCGCAGTGGTTAGCACCGCAGCCTCACAGCTCCAGGGACCCAGGTTTGATTCTGGGTACTGCCTGTGCGGAGTTTGCAAGTTCTCCCTGTGACTGCATAGGTTTTCGCCAGGTGCTCCGGTTTCCTCCCACAGCCAAAGACTTGCAGGTGATAGGTAAATTGGCCATTGTAAATTGCCCCTAGTGTAGGTAGGTGGTAGGGAATATGGGATTACTGTAGGGTTAGTATAAATGGGTGGTTGTTAGTCGGCACAGACTCGGTGGGCTGAAGGGCCTGTTTCAGTGCTATATCTCTAAATAAAAATAAATAAATTCTTAGAATGTTCATTTCATGTGTAAATGATGCAACACTGTCTCTCTCAACTTACAATTGTCTCAGTTATAGTTTTATGAAATAGTGGATGGATAAGTTTTGCAACAAATTTACATTTTATAGCAAAATTAAAATAATGAAAATTGTGTTTACATTTTTTGAGACAAATGTGTGCTGCTACATAAGGTGGGACCAATAATGCAGAAGACCAAACTCAGACTTTTTTAAACTAGACATAGAAAGAGGAGGAAATCAGACTGAAAACACAGGACTTGGTAGGTGGTGAAGGAGAACATAAATATAGGCGTAATAAATAAGCTTGATTAAAATGCTAAGACAAAACAAGGAACATAATTTAATATCCATTGCTAAACCTGTTACGAATAAAATGCTGAAATTGGAATTGTTTAACAAAAGGAAAATATGATTCGGATTGTCAACTCAGGGGGGAATTTTTATGGAGATGACGGAGGTCCTGGGTTAATACCAGTGGCGGTGGGAAGAGGCCCTCAATTGGCAAAGCCTTACTGCCACTGACTTAATCGGGGTGGAGGCGGGAAGGTGGCGGGTTCCCCATCTGCCACCTGCCTACCCGATTGAATGCCATCCCCGTCTTCAAACGCACCGTGGGGGAGAGCATAAAAAAGTGCCCATAGTTCACTCAGGATGGTAGTGATCTAAATATGCAGCGGTATACGTTGCTCAGGGAAGATGAGAAGTATATGATGATCTGCCTGGCAAGGAATTTGTAATGATTAGAAAGGAATAAAATGTCTGGCTAGAAATATGAGATATTAGCAAATTGGCATCTGTTGCAGACCTTCGGGCCAGTTAGATGAAGATGAAGAATCTTATGACACGATTAGCAGGATTTCTCCAGTTCATAATTTTGTAATGATGGGTGATTTTAAAAAGAAAAACAGATGTGTGTAATCACCTTTCATGACCTCAGGATGTCCCAACGCACTTCATAGCCAATGACATACTCTTAAAGTGTAGTCACGTTTGCAATATAGGTAACATGACAGCCAATTGTGACATCAAGGTCCCACAAACAGCAATGAGTTAATGACCAGATAATGTTCCTTAAGTGATGTTGGTTGGAGCATAAATATTGACCAGGACACCGAGAATTTCCTGGATTTTCTTCAAATATTGCTAAATACTGATGTCCAGCAGGACGCTCATGTCTGGATGTAGTGACCACTGATTCATTGGTAGTATTTCCCATCTCTGAAGCAGAACGGTTAGGTTCGGTCCACACTTCAGATAGTCCTAGAAAGTGAAGATCACAGCACTGGCTCTGAATGCTGGATTGACATCCAACAGGCATACTGGTGTCCAATGGAAAAGGGTGCCCCCCCCACCCCCATTGTCAAAGGGAGATGAGGCTCTTTAGCTTTTGTGACTGCCCACCGAAGAGAAGATAAAACCTGAGAAAGGCAACTGGAAACACCTCAGATACTCATCCCTAATAAGTGACTGAAGAATCCCTATGGGAGACTTGAGTTAGGACCTTTTTATTTTATTTTATTTAGAGATACAGCACTGAAACAGGCCCTTCGGCCCACCGAGTCTGTGCCGACCATCAACCACCCATTTACACTAATCCTACACGAATTCCATATTCCTACCACATCCCCACCTGTCCCTATATTTTCCTACCACCTCCCTATACTAGGGGCAATTTATAATGGCCAATTTACCTATCAACCTGCAAGTCTTTGGCATGTGGGAGGAAACCGGAGCACCCGGAGAAAACCCACGCAGACATAGGGAGAACTTACAAACTCCACACAGGCAGTACCCAGAATTGAACCCGGGTCACTGAAGCTGTGAGGCTGCGGTGCTAACCACTGCGCCACTGTGCCGCCCCCACTGCCATACAGCAGAACAAAATGGACAGACAGACAATATTAGGATTTTAGGTAATGCATTTGACAGTACAAGGAGCTTCGAATGTTTCCAGAAACCACAGTAGAATTTGGTGTTCAAGAATTCTGTTATCATCCATGGCACAAGCACGAACATGACTGAAAAGGAAACAGGAGGGCTAAAGAGAATTCAAGTCGTGAAAATGAAAAGGAGCTCCACTTTAACAGATGTGGGCCAGATGGAAAGGTCTTATGGGATTAACCAGTGGAAATCTATGCTTTCAATCACTAAAACAGAACGATAAACGTGTAATTCATGTTATCTGCAGCCTATTTTCAGAGCAAAATGCAGAATATTAGAAAATTATTTGATTCATTTGTCATAAAATACTATAATCATAAGGGTATTTAAATTCAAGTATATGAGAAATACACTAATTTGTGTTCTCTGCACTGACATACTACGAAAAGAATATTAGTAACATTTTTATGCTCCATAGAGCATTATCATTGCTTTTTAATGTTGACTGATTTTAAATTGAATTTTTAGTCCACTGTTGTACCAACACCACTGAAAGCATTATCTGGTCATTTATCTTATTTGCTATTTGTGCAGTCCTGCTGTGTGAAAAGTAGCTGTTACTTTTACATAAGAACATGAAAAATAGCAGGAGTAGGCCATTCAGCCACTCCAGCCTGAGCACTATTCAATACGATCATGGCTGATCTAAATAACAGGAGTGATTGCACATCAAAAGCAATTCATTGGTTGCAGATTAATTGAGAATACCTTAGGAAGTGATCAAGCACAACATAAATGCTAACACTTTCTTTAACAAATCTGAACTGCATAAATTCCGGGTAGAGCACCTGCTTGATGCATGAATTATTTTGTGTTTTAGAGATACAGCACTGAAACAGGCCCTTCGGCCCACCGAGTCTGTGCCGACCATCAACCACCCATTTATACTAATCCTGCACTAATCCCATATTCCTACCACATCCCCACCTGTCCCTATATTTCCCGACCACCTACCTATACTAGGGACAATTTATAATGGCCAATTTACCTACCAACCTGCAAGTCTTTTTGGTTTGTGGGAGGAAACCGGAGCACCCGGAGAAAACCCACGCAGACACAGGGAGAACTTGCAAACTCCACACAGGCAGTACCCAGAATTGAACCCGGGTCGCTGGAACTGTGAGGCTGCAGTGCTAATCACTGCGCCACTGTGCCGCCTTATGACACGAGGTTACAGGTTGATCATGTAACCTTGTATGCACACTGGTACTGTAAGTCTCTGACTTTTCATGCTAAAGCCTCTTGCACATCCTGAATTATCATTGTTTCCCATTAACGGCCATGGCTTCTGCTACACAGGCTCTAAGCTCTGGAATTTGGTCCCTAAAACCTCTCCGCCTTTCTACTTCTCTCTCAAAAACAACTTACATTTCTTTACCTCTTTGACCAAGCTTTTGGTCACCTGTCCTAATATTTCCTTATTTGGCTCTGTGTTGGTTCTTGATTGATAACACTCCAGCCTTGAAACTGCATGATTCATAATGGCACAAATATCCTAATGACCTGGGTGTCTGCAGTGCGTCCCTTTTTAAATACAGCTTCCAGCTATGTCTGTCAGTTTTGTTAAATCAATCCCACTAGGTCTTTGCCAGAAGGTTTGCTGATAGTCTTTTAACTCACCCAGTTAAAATTGTGTTGGGTTCCTAATGATGTCATAGGAACCTGATTGAATTTATTCATGAGGCACCTGTCTATTTTTGGTAGGTGTGTTTGCTCCTTGTATCACCTCTGGAGATACAATAGCAGTCAGTGGGTGTCCAGTGGAAACTGGGTGATATTTCAATATTTTGTGATTTTTAACGCTCACTGGCCTTGTTTCCTGCCAGGTGAGTTGAGTTAAAATCACAGCCATAATCAATTTCTGTTGATTTCATTCCAGTGAAGTGACAGATGCCTCAAAAAGATAGCTGAATCCAAATTCACAAATGAAAAGTCAAACTCTAAATCCATATTCAACCAACTGTTCAGTCCTAGAAACAACTTTTTCATCATATTTTGCTTTCCACATGGTTTGTTAATGAAGATTAATATACTGCTGAATTGTGGCTTCTTAATTTTCTTCATGTCTTTTATCAATTAATGTTAAATAATTTTTTTAAACAAACCATTAGCACATGAATTTTATATAATTTATAGAGGTCATGGGTTTAAATTCCAGTTTGTTTGAACTTAATTCTGAACAAAAAATACACCATGCAACAATACTTATATTAATAAACTACAGATATTCAAAACTGAAATAATGAGTTCTGCTTAAGATCAGAATCATTGAAAGTGTCATTACTTTTCGTCTTACTAGTTATATTACAGGCATAGATGACTCATTTCACAAATGTTATGAAGATGTTATGGAATTCTGCTGTATCAACTATGGCTCAGTAGGTAGCCCTCTTGTCTCTGATTCAGAGGTTTGTGGGTTTATGTCCCACTCCAGAGACTTGAGCACACAATTTCATTGGCACTTCAGTGCAGTACTGAGGGAGCACTGCGCTTTCGGAGATGCCATCTTTCTGTTGAGATGTTAAACAGTGGACGAGCTGCCGCCTTGGTTGGATGTAAAAGATCCCACTGCACTATTTCGAAGGAAAGCAAGGGAGTTCTCCCCTGGTCAATATCTATCCCTCAATCAACATCACTTAAAAAAACAGATTAATTGGTCATTATTTTATTGCTGTCACTGGAACCTTGCTGTGTGCATATTTTTCTTGCATTACAACAGTGACTACACATATTTGGCTGTGAAGCACTTTGGAATGCTCTTAGGTTGTGAAATGTGCTACATAAATACAAGTCTTCTGCTGTGTTTTATGTGGATTTTGGAATGTAGCATGACATGAACTTTTTGGTATTTGTTATTTTAGCAATCTTTTGGTTTATGAAGAAACAATAATGTACTACCCACATCATCTAGCCTATTGTAAATTGGACAATATTGACAAGATAATGTCAGGCAAGCCCCCCACCTGCCAAGAATGAGGAAAATTAATTTTGCCACATGAACATTAATTTTAAACTATTGTTGAAGAAAGAGCTTGCTTGAAATAACAATTGAAGACTTTGGCTGGAGAGAGACATTAGCATATCAACAGACAAGTACTTCAAAGGACAAAGGAGCTATTCCCTGCTCCAATTTAATGCACAATGGACTTTTGATTACCAGGCATTGAAGGTGGAAAGGCTAGCATTCCAGGTTAATTGCTAAGATGGCCAAACAGATGGGTCAGACCAGTTTGGTCACATGATTGGCTGACTGTTGGAGTTTTTTTGAATTTGAACTTCCAATAGGGATTTCGAACTCAGAAGGCAGTTTTCTCCTGGACTGAGAACACCTCTCTTCTGTCTACTCTCATCCCACTCTCACCAGCTTCGGAAGACATTGAAGAGAGAAAAGTCTCCTACAGCGAATAAGGTTTAAGAAGAATACTGGGCCCAAAAGTAAGAGCTGTCTACAATCAAGAACTCTACGTCAAGCTCGAAAGACAGAAACAGTAACAAGAAATCTCCTTTAGAGGCTGCCTCAAACCTCTCCATTTTATTTTTCTTCTCTTTTCTGTCCCTATTTGCATGTGTGTATCATGTGTGCATGCGAGTGTGGGCACGTCTTATATCCACAGGTGTTAACTATATTAGAGTTTAAGTTGAAGGTTTAATAAATTTTACGTTTCTTCTTTAAACCTAAGAAAGGTTGTTTATGTTTACTTCTATGTCTTGTAATTGGAAAGTGGTGAACAAGGATTCAACAAAGAGGGAGCTCAAAACACGGGGTGTTTAAAATTAAACCCTGTTACAATAAGACCAGGTGAAGACAGTAAAAGGCCCCTAGACATCTTTCTCACCTGCTTGTAAAAGACATTTGGGGGCTTGTCTGGGATTTTACCCACAGACAAACGAGTGAAATTGGAAGTGGGAAGCCAAATTATTCCGAATCAAAAAGAGCAAATTTCGATACAGGTTTTCTTGTGGTTGTGTGTGATTGAAAACTAACATGTCTGCAACTGAAGCTAGTAGTTCTCCAAGCCAGGGTGAAGTATATTGGGATAAGTTAAATGCACTGTCTATGGAGGAGTTGAGAAAAATGGCTGAGAAGTGTGGGATCACTGTATGTGGCAAGGCTAGAAAGTCTGAACTCTTATGGCTAGTGGCAAACCATTTTTCCCTTGAATCTGAAGAGGCAGAAGCAGTATTAGAAGTAGACCCAGACAGGATACTGGTAGCAAAGATACAATTAGAACAAAGTAAACTTGAATTAGATAGATAGAGAGAGAGAGAGAGACTGACTTCCAGAAGGAACATGAAGAAAATCGAAGGCAGGAAAGATAAAGAAAGACAGAAGAAGGAATGAGAGAGAGACTATTCCGGAAAAAGTCCGATGAGAGAGAGCTGAGGCGGCTTGAGTTAACTAGGGGGTGACAGAGTAACCCTAGTGAAAGCATGGCTAATAGGGAGGAGCAGAATTCAGGGCTGAGGACAAGATTGCTAAAACCTGCTCAATTAATTCCAAACTTCAATAAGGAGGATGTGGAAGCTTTTTTTCATGTCTTTTGAGAAAATGGCAAGGCAGCTAAAATGGCCAGCTGAGACTTGGTCCCTTTTTATACAAAGCTAACTGGAAAACCCCATGAGGTTTATTCCTTGTTGCCAGATGAGTGTTCATCAAATTATGAACTGATCAAAAATGCTATCCTCGGGGCATATGAATTTGTACCTGAAGCCTATCACCAAAAGTTTAGAACCCTCAAAAACAAGCTAATCAAACTTATCTGGAGTTTGAAAGAAGCAAGCAGCTGGCTTTTGACCAGTGGCTGAGGGCTTTAGAAATACATCTCAACTATGAGACTCAGAGAAATAATTCAATCAGAGGAATTTAAAAACTCTTTGAGAGTGGCAAAGACCCATGTAGAGGAGCAGTGGGTTCAGGGAGCCCGGCAAGCAGCCGATGAGTTTACTTTATAAGTCAGTTTCCCAGGGGAGAACGTTTCCTAATCAGCCCCACAAATCCGAAAAGGACAAAGCGTGGAAAGGTGATCTTTGCCCAGGCAGTCCTGGAAGAGAAAGGAAAGCAGGAGACACGGGGCCCTCCTCCAGCCAAAAAGGAAGGTGCTGTGAGCAAGAGTGAGACCCAGAGACCTGTGTGCTTCTATTGTAATAAAGCAGAGCATTTAAAAGATGACTGCTGGAAACTAAAGGGAGAACCGCTAGGGTTAATCAGGGCACACCCACTCAGTGAAGACGAGACCCTGTTGGAAAACACAGAACAAGCTGTGGCTTTAACTGCAGTAAGAGTGCAACCCAGAAAGCGTACTACAGCCAGTGCAGGAAAAGTTAATAGGATTCCTGAAGGTTATCAGGGTTTTGTATTTGAAGGGAAATGAACCTCATATCCCTTGAGTGGGGCAAGCAAGCCCATAGTGATTCTCAGGGACACAGGGGCCACAAGATCCTTTTTACTGGGAAAAGGCCTGATCTTTCCCCCAGAGAGTGCAGTGAGCACCAGAATGGTGGTGAATGGTATTGGAGGGCAGTGTATGCCTGTACGTGTACACTGGTGCACCTGGAGTGTGACCTAGTTTCGGGACCGGTGACGGTAGGGATTGTCCCTAGTTTGCCTGTGGACAGGGTTGACATGCTCCTAGGTAATGATCTGGTGGGGGTGAAGTTGCTACACTCCCCAGTAGTGAAAGAAAGACCGCAGGAGGTCAGAGAGACAGAGCAGTGGTAGGAGAAGGCCCCCTGCAGAGTCCCTGAATATGTAGTGGGTCAGGCCATGATCAAACCAGCTCCCCCAGAGGAGACTGCATTGGCACTGCAGGCAAATGACCATGAGGTCTGCCTGTCTGAGACTTTGTTTGGAAAGTGAGGAGACCCAGGAAATGAATTAAATGGATTTTCCCTGGCTGAGGCTCAGAAAGCTAACCCAGAATTGCAAGAGTTAGTACAAGCTGCCCAGTCTGAAAGTGAAGCAGAGGGAGTCCCTGATTGCTACTATTTGAAGAATGTGGTACTGATGAGGAAATGTAGTTCTCCACACAGACCTGAGGGCAAGGAGTGGACAGTAGTTAACCAATTAGTGGTGCCACAGAAGTACCAGAGAGAAATATTAAGAAGGGCCCATGAGACTACAGTGGCTGTACATGCTGTTATACTAAAGACCAAAGCCGATGTAAGACAGCAGTTTGACTGTCCAAAACTCCACAAAAATGTGCTGGAGTACTGCAGGAGTTGCCACATGTGCCAGGTTGAGGGGAAGTCCCAACCTACAGTGAAACTTGCACCCCTAAGTCCTGTACCACTGTTAGGAGGACCCTCCAGTCGAGGGCTGGTGAACTGTAAGGGACTCCCATCGAGAACAAAAGGGGACAGACAAGCACATGGCTGGCAAAAGCTTGGAAAAAGTGAATAAGAGAGAAGATTAAAGGAAGTCTGGGAAGAATCCCAGATGAAAACCCCCACTGTCTGGTCAGGCCACACTGAAAAATGTGAAAAGGTAGACCCCACATCCTCCTATCTCAATGCAAATTCTAGAAGCACCCCACCTGCGTTGCTAACAGACTTTACAGGAACCTGCAGAGACATAGAAAATAGGAGCAGGAGTAGGCCATTCGGCCCTTCGAGCCTGCTCCGCCATTCATTATGATCATGGCTGATCATCCAACACCTGTTCCTGCTTTCCCCCAATACCCTTTGCTCCCTTTCACCCCAAGAGCTATATCTAACTCCTTCTTGAAAACATACAATGTTTTGGCCTCAACTGCTTTCTGTGGTAGCGAATTCCACAGGCTCACCATTCTCTGGGTGAAGAAATCTCTCCTCATCTCAGTCCTGAAAAGGTTACCCCATATCCTTAGACTATGACCCCTGGTTCTGGACTCCCCCACCATCGGGAACATCCTTCCTGCATCTACCCTGTCAAGTCCTGCTCGAATTTTATAGGTTTCTATGAGATTCCCCCCCTCACTCCTCTGAACTCCAGCGAATATAATCCTAACTGACTCAATCTCTCCTCATACGTCAGTCCCGCCATCCCAAGAATCAGTCTAGTAAATCTTCGCTGCACTCCCTCTATAGCAAGAACATCCTTCCTCAGATAAGGACACCAAAACTGTACATGATATTCCAGGTGTAGCCTCACTAAGGCCCTGTATAATTGCAGCAAGACATCCCTGCTCCTGTACTCAAATCTTCTCGCTATGAAGGCCAACATATCATTTGCCTTTTTTACTGCCTGTTGCACCTGCATGCTTACCTTCAGCGACTGGTGTACGAGAACACCCAGGTCTTGCTGCATATTCCCCTCTCTCAGTTTATAGCCGTTCAGATAATAATCTGCCTTCCTGTTTTTGCCACCAAAGTGGCTCACATTTATCCACATTATACTGCATCTCCCATGCATTTGCCCACTCACTCAACTTGTCCAAATCACCCTGAAGCCTCTCTGCATCCTCCTGATAACTCATCCTCCCACCCAGTTTTCTGCAAATTTGACGATATTACATTTCGCTCCATCATCTAAATCATTAATATATATTGTGAATAGCTGGGGTCCTAGTACCTTCTTCTTTTGGGCCTCCTTATCTCGAGAGACAATGGATACGCGCCTGGAGGTGGTCAGTGGTTTGTGAAGCAGCGCCTGGAGTGGCTATAAAGGCCAATTCTGGAGTGACAGGCTCTTCCACAGGTGCTGCAGAGAAATTTGTTTGTTGGGGCTGTTGCACAGTTGGCTCTCCCCTTGCGCCTCTGTCTTTTTTCCTGCCAACTACTAAGTCTCTTCGACTCGCCACAATTTAGCCCTGTCTTTATGGCTGCCCGCCAGCTCTGGCGAATGCTGGCAACTGACTCCCACGACTTGTGATCAATGTCACACGATTTCATGTCACGTTTGCAGACGTCTTTATAACGGAGACATGGACGGCCGGTGGGTCTGATACCAGTGGCGAGCTCGCTGTACAATGTGTCTTTGGGG